>NC_084741.1:60094067-60116567 GCF_033978785.1 Entelurus aequoreus | reverse complement strand
ATCTGCCAAATTTGTTAACATCCACAGAATTCAATTGCAATTTGAAAGTTTTATGCCACCTCTAGTTTTATTGTTGTATTAACTTGTTTCACAGTTGTATAACCCTTTTAGGATAAAATGATCCCCAGACTTGGAGGATGTTCATTCAGTCGTTTAATTTTGTACAAAAAAAAACAGATAACAGAAAACTATAGTCATTTTCAAATGACAACTCTCTGGCTTTAGGAAACACTAAAAAAAATCAAGAAAATAAATGGTGGTAGTCCATAACAGTTTCATTTCCAGATCAAGCATAGTGCAAAATTTATGGAATCAGCCTGTAAATCTTTCCAAAGCTAAGCCTAAATCTGTTCATTAGTCTACAGTTAAAAATGAGTGTTCACACCTTGGAGAGCTGTTGCACTATGTGAATTGACATAAATCATGACATGTCAATTGAAACTTGAGGATTACTAAACTTCTTCAAACATCAAGCAATGTTGCAAAATATGTTGATTGTTTTAGTCAGCGGTGTCTAAAATATGAACCAAGTACAAACAGTCTACCCCAGGGCAGCTGTGGCTACAAATGTAGCTTACCACCACCAGGTGTGAATGAATGATGGGGTCCCACTTCTCTGTGAGCGCTTTGAGTATCTAATAATACAAAAGCGCAATATAAAATCTAATCCATTATTATTATTATTATTAAACAACATGGGAAGGATGTGAAAGGCAAGCATACTGCCAGAACAAGACAAAACAAGACAGAAAACTTAAAGCAATATGTCTTGAAAACAGAAATGGCACAGCGAAACAAATGAGCATAAACTGGAGTCACCGTCTGGGACTGAACAGAAACCGCCTAAAGGAAATGGGATTTAAATACAGAAAAGCTAAATGAAAGCCGTGAACATGGATGACTGGATGAAAGTCATATTCAGTGATGAATCGCACATCTGCATTGGGCCAGGTGATGATGCTGGAACTTTTGTTCAGTGCCGTTACACAACCTCTGATCTGAAGTCAGTGTTACAAAATGAAACCATCACAATGATGTGGTTTTCACAGAACAAAAATGTATGTACCGACATGGTAATCATCCACACTGAATAGTAAATAGTTGTCGAACGCAACATTCTTCAGCCCACGCTCTGTCAGTCGTCAACATGCTGGTGTGTCAAAATCTCTGACCGGTTAATCTTCTACTACCGACCTATGTGTGTTTCTTCAGGCTGCCCTGGCAGGGGGCACCACCATGATCATGGACTTTGTCATCCCACACAAAGGCAAGTCTCTACTGGAGGCCTACGATCGTTGGCGCGAGACAGCGGACAGCAAAGTGTGCTGTGACTACTCGCTGCATGTGGCTGTCACGTGGTGGAATGACCAGGTGAAGAGATGTCGCCACACAACACTACGCATTATAAGATGTAGTTTGGTATAACTCCATTATACCAAACTACATTTAGTAACATATTTGTATGTTACTTTGAGTATTGTCCATTTCCATTTGCCACAAATATATAAACATGTTGGCAATTTTGCCTTTTTTATGCTAGAGTTCACATAAAGTAAAGTTCCAATAGCATTAATGCAAAAATACATTTATTTTCTAATAAAATTTGTAGCGGTACAATGGGTTGCCAAACTAATTTTTGTTGTGGGCCACATTGCTTTAGGGCTGCCCTCAATGGGCCACTTGTAACTGTAAAACCATATACATGTATAATCGCCACATATTACACAATTTTCACTTGATTATCATTGTAAGAACCTAAATGCTATTTAAGTTCATTTACATTTAATGGAAGGTGCTTTGTGTTTATTCAGCCAAAAGGGAACTATTTACTTTATTTGAATAACACGAACATGTATATATATTGCATGCTTAGAGTAATATAATGCACACTTTATTTGTAATTATTACATTTGTGTGAATAATTTGATGACATACTACTTATACTGCTTTAATACAGTGAAGAATATATAACTGATTGCATTTATGGCGGAAGGATCTGTGTGGTAATTAGGTTTGGACAGTGTATTATGGGTTATGGCAGTCAGGTATGGTGGAATCGAGCCACACGATTTTTTGACCTTACTCTTACTTTTTCTTAATCTTTCTTACTGTAACGCACTCACTTTATTTTGCTATACATTTTTGGTAACACTTTAGTATGGGGAACATAATCACCATTAATGAGTTGCTTATTAACAGGTTACGGTTGGGGTTAGGGTTAGAGTTAAGACTAACTAAGACTCTTAGTTAATGGCTTACTGGTTGTATAATAAGGCCATGCAGAATAAGACATTGCGTACTTAATAAGGCATAAATAAGTACTTAATAATAACTAATTAAGAGCAAATGTGTTACTAATTTGCATGTTAATAAGCAACTGATTAATGGTCAATATTGCAGCTGAGATAGGCTCCAGCACCCCCTGCGACCCCAAAAGGGACAAGCGGTAGAAAATGGATGGATGGATAGATGTTCCCCATACTAAAGTGTTACCACAGTTTTTTCCCACCTCGTTATTGTTTGACATTTTGGAATAATTAAGTTCACAAGTAAACGATACACAAAACGAAGATGAGCGTATGGAGTTTTTGTTGTTGTTGTTGCCGCAGCAAGCGGGAGCAGGAGAAAGTAGAGGAGCGTCAAGCTAAGGCTTCATTAGGAAACTACAATCATATTTCATACCAACAAACTGATGGAAACATTGCTTTCCAATCAGAAGTCAAGGTGACAAGTAAATATTTAATACATAATAAAATGCTTGGAATAGCTCATTGCAGCAAATAGTATTGAGTTAAGAAGAACTGAAGTTGCATGCAGTGTGTATTTTTCTCTCTCAAAATGCCTTATTGACAAACATTACCAGATTTTTTGGGGCCACATAAAAGGAGTTGGTGGGTCAGATGTGGCCCCCCAGTTTGAGTTTGACACGGGCATTATATTTGGGCGTATTTTCATCTGAATAAAGTAATTTTAGCATTATGGAACTGACCCAAAAATCCTGTGTGTTCGCCAACCTCCATGAACCAGGAAGTAGGGAAGGCATCTTTTCGCATTCTTTCCTTATACCTTTATAAAAAGAATATAATAGTGACTTTTGCACAGAACAGTATTGTTGTTCATTATTTCCCTACAGTATGTAAGAATAATGTTAATGCTTTGAAATGAGAAGTGTGTTTAAAAAACACATTTACAGTAAATATTGGCATTTTTATTTGAAGAAATTTAACTCCTAAGTTTGCTTTAAAAAACAGTGTCCATGCTGATAAAACATGTGTTTTAATATCCTTTCCTGTGTTCCTATATTTTTGCTACTCAGGTCAAGAACGAAATGGAGATTCTGGCCAAAGAGAGGGGAGTGAATTCTTTCAAGATGTTTATGGCCTATAAAGACATGTTAATGCTGCAAGACTCTGAGCTCTACGCAGCCTTCTCCCGGTGTAAGACCATTGGAGCTATTGCTCAAGTCCATGCTGAGAATGGAGACCTCATTGCTGAGGTTGGTGGGATTTAAGTACAGGCAACAGTAAACTGGTAAAAGACCACTAGGAGGCAGCAGATCTTTAAAATATATAATAGTGGCTTCTGTTTCAAGGCTTTATAGAAGTGCATGTTTTTTGGTCAAAAATATTATTTTCCCATTAATAATATTTCATCTGTTTTACATAAGGTGTTTGATGGTTTAATTTAACCACAGCCATTGTAATATTTATCCCTTTCTGTCCTCCATTGGGACTCATCAGGGGGCCAAGAAGATGCTGTCGATGGGCATCACAGGGCCTGAGGGTCACGAACTGTGTCGGCCGGAGGAGGTGGAGGCAGAGGCCACCCAGAGAGCCATCACCATTGCCAGTGCTGTCAATTGCCCTCTTTATGTAGTCCATGTCATGAGCAAATCTGCTGCCAAAGTGGTGTCCGATGCACGCAGAAATGGTGGGTGAGAGACGCATACAAACGTTTGTCGTTTAGTTGAGTCATACTAGAATAAGTCCAAAAAACAGTATGATGAAGTTTACTATAAGTGTTTTTTTTCATCTCTTAATAGGGCGAGTGGTGTTTGGGGAGCCTATTGCAGCTGGACTCGGTACGGATGGGACTCACTACTGGCATAAGGACTGGGCCCATGCTGCTTCCTTTGTCATGGGTCCCCCACTTAGACCTGACCCCAGCACCCCTGGGTACCTTATGGACTTGCTGGCCAAGTATGTGGAGCATAAGAGAGTAGAAGATGTGTCAACGTGAAGGAGAGGATGGCATGGCAGTGTGACATGCTTGGATTCACAATAACCTCATTCAGTATTTGGTATTGTTAGTGGTTTCATTATGAACACCTATTCTGTCATTCATTCGTACATTTGTCCACTAAATCAGTGACGATCTCAGTGTGACGGGGACCGACAACTGCACATTCTCCGTCTGCCAGAAGGCTCTCGGAAAAGACGACTTCACCAAGATCCCGAACGGCGTAAACGGCGTGGAAGACAGGATGTCTGTCATTTGGGAGAAGGGAGTGGTATGTCACAATCACACATTTACACACACATACAGGGCATGATGGTTTGCAGGTTTTTAAAATGCATTCTAACTTGTAAATAAACGTCAATAAAAGTCAGCTTACAGTGGAGCCTGGGGGAGGTCCTCTAATCAGCCCCTAAAACCCAATAAAAAAAACACCCAAAGAGCGCCAACGATACTCCATTTACATTTCCTGACTTGAATATTAACCAAGTATTAGTGATATTGTTATAATAAGAGCAAATGTAGACAAACTATTTATAGTGGCGCCGTGATCACAAGCTTGCGTGCCAATGTCATTGTTGACATGATCGAATGATCAGCTGCTTTATCATTTCCTTGCTCTTCAAGCTTTATTCTAGATTATAAATCATGCCTCTCATCTGGATAGTAGAAGAACAAGGATGTATTCTGAGAAGTTGGTACACTTTGACAGCCAATTTAGACTCAAAGGGCGAGAACGACACGAAAAGACGCTTGGTTACACCCACATGTTTTTCGCAAGGATTATGAGTCATTCTTCCTGTAAATGGAAATATCTGAACAGCCTAGCAGTCGGCATCCTAATGATAGCAGAACTTGCACAGTAAGTGATGTTTATTATGTTTGTTGGCTCTCATGAAGTCTGCAGTGAGTAATAATCAGGGATGTTGTTAAAAAATAAAGCAAATGTTGTAAAGCGTTTTTTAAATTAATGCGCCGCGCATACTTAAAATGAGCAAAATACGTAAATATGAAATGTTATTATAAATGTGTCTGTTACTACATTACATATATACTTACATCAAGTTTATAAAACCTTAATGGAGGTGTCTAATTTAGTGCATGGAATCGTAGTGAGTCTTGGTAAATCACATTTTTTTAAGGGCTTTATAGGCAAATTAGAGCAGCTCCCATAGGCTCTATTGTAAGTGGACATTTGATCGCATTTTTTTAATTTTTAGGATGCATTAAAAAAAAAAATACATCCGTCATCAAGTTTTTCATAATGATTGTGAACGAAAGGCAAAATTCCAACAAAGTGCAGTTCTCCTTTAAGTCAGCAGAATAAGAGTGCAACTGATTTAGCGTCACTAATATATGCTAATCAGAAAAACGGCTACACTACTTGGAGGAAAAGCTGCAAATTTTTTTACAGCACGTGTGATGTATCAACACCTATCACCTTTTTGTAAGCACTATTTTGCGTTTTATTTACTACGACTGAAAAGGACGTGTAAACTCCGAGACATACCTGGTAATAGTGTCATGTTCGTGGCGCAATATAAGATAATTTCTTGATGCGGTCTGCTATTTAACATCAGCATGGCCATTAGAAACTTAATATTTGTAATACGTGCCAATATTACAGCGGACATCACATACAACAGAGCTAGGATGTTGACTTGTATGGAGCCGCAGATGCCTTGTTTGTGTGTGACGTCATCGATCAACTGGAAAACCAATACATTAAACCGCGCTAAAAGGAAATAATTGCCCCACCAGTTTACGGGAGGCACACAGCGTCTGATCAATAGTCACATTAGAGAGTGTGCAGGGATACTGGGACATCACATGTAGCTATGAAAATACAAAAAACAAACTATTTGAGAAATCAGACTAACTTAGTGCATGGAAACATAGCTAATCTTAGTAAATCACATGCAACATGCGCACTAAGAGTACACGCTATTTTATAGATTGCACACACTGTTTAGTGTGAGGTATTTAGATCTTAGTAAATCAGGCCCATACTGTATTCTATTTTATTTTATTTAGCTTTCATTTAACTAAAAAAAATCCCATTGAGATTAAAAAAATCTCTTTTTTAAGGGAGTTGTGGCCAAGACACTGCAAAGTTTCACAAATAGTTGCAACAAACAAAGAAACAACAATACAGTTACATGAGAAAGCACATACGTGTATTATTGGAGCAGTAATTAATGCTCTCAGTCTGGATTTAAAAGCATTTTGGGATAAAAGCTTAGTCAATTTCCAGTCTTTTTGCAGCATGTTCCCAGTAAAAAAAAAGCTGAGTAGACAAAGCTCTATTTGAGTGAAAGGCACAGAGAGCAACAGCTGATTGTTTGATCGTAAGGCGTAAGAGTGTGATGAAATATTAAAGATAAAAATAAAAAATTGCAGGAACAAGGCGCTTTTTTACGTCAAAAGAAAAACTCAATTTATTATGGAAGATTAAAGTTAAAGTTTCTTCACAGGTTTTTCTGTGTGGTTTAAAAAGTGAGGGAGTCATCAAACATAATAATATTGGATCTATCAAGACACTGCTGAAATAGTTTGGGGCAACTTCTTAAAGTTTGAAAACATTAACTTGTCAGCATTAAGAACTATATTTAACTTTAGAATTGAATTCTGTCAAAAGCGTTCTGCTGGGATTCAATGGCCTGAGCAAGAGATGATCCATAAATTAAATAACAGTATCATCCGCAAATAAATGCATATTAACGTTACATTTTGACCCAAATCATTAAGAGGGGCCTCCAAAACAAGGCTTGTTACATCCCCTCGTGGACAACAACAGTCAGAACAAAGACCCCCATGTTTAATGCAGAGTCCTTTTTTTCCAGAATATTCTGAGAACCATGATTAGTTTATCACACTCATTTTTTTTCCACCAACGCCAACTGTATAAATAAATGAAATACCCGAGGAGTATAATGTATGGAATAAAGTAAACAAAGTGTCTTATGCACCATCACACTCAATGTATTTCTTATCATCAATCAAAAACTTGTACTTACTTCCAGCAAAACATGAGTTATAATCCCAAGGCTGGAAAGTGTAATATTTGCTGACAGCAAACAGATTGTGAATAGTTACAGTAGGAAGGATATTCATATGGCCCGATTTGTCCTGGTTTACTTGACACATGAAACGTGATGAATTGTGGGGGCGCACTATCGACTTTAGCCACCGGATGGAAGTAGAGTGTTGACTATCTTAAAATGTGTTTTGTGACAATTCCAACTTCGACCACTTTCCATCATTTTCAGCAGACTGCATTGCAAAATGATTTTGCCCCACCTTCCTCTCATGTGAGATTCATCCAGGAATGAGGCTATATGAATCACTTCCCTAACAATGTATAATATGTTATTACCACTACAACAATACATTGTTTTATCAAATAAATTAAAAAATGGCGGTGTAGACCCTGGACTGCTTGCGAGTTTAGATTCTCTGATGAACCTAACATGCATGTTTTTACTCCATCATCTTTCCTGGGTCATGTAGTTGAATATTCGTTCAGCTGCAGTGTTGACTGGTGGATCAAAGGTCCCTTTTGCCCTTTGTAGTTTTTCTAAAATTGTTATGATTATAATAATATTTTACCTCATTAGCCTCTCTGGATTCCAACTCCATTTATCAAGTACACTTTCACTAAAATAAAATAGTGTCAAAAAAAAGTAAGCAATCGATTGCAACATACTGGAAAGTCCATCCATCCATTTTCTATACCCCTTGTCCTCACAAAGGTCGCACATAACCTGGAGTCTATCCCAGCTGTATTTACATTTACGGACAATTTAGTCTCTAATTAACCAAACACGGGTGATTTTGGAGCAAGACGGGGGAAACCCACGCACTCACACAGGGGGAACATGCAAATTAAGGCAGTGATTGTCAAATTGTGGAACGTGTCCTTCATCTAGTGGTACGCCACAGAAGTCCGTATAATATACTGTATATGGAGTATCACTGTTGATTTTTGTGCATTGTGTGTTATGTTACATTGGCCAAAACTATTAAATACACCTGTTAAATACAACCTCTGGCATGTTTTTAATGAATACTTAGGCTTACCATGCTACTGTATTTTAATGTTGGTCATTATGGTGGTACTATAGATATACTATAGAGCCAAGTGTTTTCTGAGGTGGTACTTGGTGAAAAAATTTAGAAAGCCACTGTTCTAAGAGATTCAAACACTTTTCTGTTGACTGTGAGGTCGAATTGCAAACCACTAAGTCACTACGCAACTTGGCAAATTTGGTGTTTTTGTCTTTGGGTTAATAATTTCATAAAACTCCAATACATACTTGCAGTCATTTAGTTGCATATTGAAATGTATGAAAAATGATGTCAGCATCCTCTATAGCCTTACATGTGTATTTATTTGTATTATTAAATTAGCGGTACATAAATAATAGATGTTCTATCCTATCCTCCTACAGTATATACAGTAACAGAAATGGTGGCAATCACTGATGCAAATGCAAAAGTGATGGCTGTGCTTTTTCTCAGCACAGATTTACTGCGTAGTGCTTTCAAATCTCTCGTTGCCTCACGTCTGGCCAAGTCTGCTAATTGTGCATTGTGCCATCAGCTGAGCTCTCTCACTAAAACAGGCTTATTTGTGCATTTCCATCTTCCCAGCATAGTGGTAAAATGGATGAGAATCGATTCGTAGCCGTCACCAGCAGCAACGCAGCAAAAATCTTCAACTTCTACCCGCAGAAAGGCCGAATCGCCAAGAACTCGGATGCTGACGTGGTTATTTGGGATCCCAAGTTGTCGAGGTGAGGAAACTGCCCGAGCCATTCAGCACTTGCGGAGAAAATGTCATCTCAGTTCAGCCTAAACTACAAAGTACATTATAAAACGTATACATAGATTTTCATGTTTTAATGAATATTCATAGGCCATACTGTATATAAAGAATCATATGGCTTATCTTTTAGTGTCAAACTCCAAGGCCGGGGGGCAGATTTGGCCCGCCACATCATTTTATATGGTCTGCAAACGCCTGGAAATAAAATCCTGTATTTGTTCTTTCCATCTTGACAAAATAAAAATGCATGTGCTACATGCAATTGCTATCTTTAAAATGTTGTGTTGTATAACGATGCAACATTTTTATTTTTTTAAATAATATCTTATATTTCATTTTTTTTGTTCAAATAAAATAAATACATAAATATCTGCTTGACAAGCAAGTTATACATCAAATTGTATCGTAAAAAAGTTTTATTATGAAATTCATAGGCAATTGTGTAATGTCATGACGCGATTATACATTTATATTCATATGCTGTATATTCACTTGGAGCGCAGCCATAACTGCAATGAGTTCAACACCCCTTGATTTATATAAACATGTTTCAATATGAGGCTAAGTAGTTCGACAAAATACACTTTTTTATACATTAAACTACATATTGCGCACTAAAATAACTATGGTTGATCTACAATATATCTTATGCATAATATAATGGTAAATGGGTTATACTTGTATAGCGCCTCAAAGCTAGCTAGATGTATATATATATATATATATATATATATATATATATATATATATATATATGTATATATATATATATATATATATATATATACATACATACATACTGTACATAGTATACATATAGACATACTGCTACTGTAATTTAATGTTGGTCATTACGGTGCTACTTGGAGAGCCAAGTTTTTTCTGAGGTGGTACTTAGTAAAAGAAGTTTGAGAACACACACATACACATTTGCACACGCATATGTATATATTATACACTACCGTTCAAAAGTTTGGGGTCACCCAAACAATTTTGTGGAATAGCCTTCATTTCTAAGAACAAGAATAGACTGTCGAGTTTCAGAGGAAAGTTCTCTTTTTCTGGCCATTTTGAGCGTTTAATTGACCCCACAAATGTGATGCTCCACAAACTCAATCTGCTCAAAGGAAGGTCAGTTTTGTAGCTTCTGTAACGAGCTAAAATGTTTTCAAATGTGTGAACATGATTGCACAAGCGTTTTCTAATCATCAATTAGCCTTCTGAGCCAATGAGCAAACACATTGTACCATTAGAACACTGGAGTGATAGTTGCTGGAAATGGGCCTCTATACACCTATGTAGATATTGCAACAAAAACCAGACATTTGCAGCTAGAATAGTCATTTACCACATTAGCAATGTATAGAGTGTATTTCTTTAAAGTTAAGACTAGTTTAAAGTTATCTTCATTGAAAAGTACAGTGCTTTTCCTTCAAAAATAAGGACATTTCAATGTGACCCCAAACTTTTGAACGGTAGTGTGTGTATATATATATATATATATATATATATATATATATATATATATATATATATATATATATATATATACATACACACACACACATATGTATATTATATATATATATACACATACATACATATATATATATATACACACACATATATAAGTGTGTGTTCTCAAACCTCTTTTACCAAGTACCACCTCAGAAAAAACTTGGCTCTCCAAGTACCACCATAATGACCAACATTAAAATACAGTAGCGTAGTAGGCCTAAGTATTTATTAAAAACAAGGCAGAGGTTTTATTTAACGGGTTTAAATAATATCTGTGGCCACATTACACACAGTTCGAACAGTAACACTGTTTGAATAACCTTTGATTGATTAATGATCGATTGAATATTTAATTCTGTGATTCTTTGAAGTACCACTAAATGGAGCCCGCTTACCAATAGTGGCAGAGAGAGAGAGTATGGACAACTCGGTTTCAGAGTTGGTCATGGACATGGCGCCCTGAGGGGCTTTTGACTAATCATTTGAGAGATTGTCTGGCCATACTCTCTCGGATTGGTCAAAAACCCCTCACATGACTATAGGGCACCATGTTTAGGACCATCTCTGAAACCGAATTGTCCATACTCTCTCTATACACGGCTCTGCCACTAGAGGTACACTTATCACAGTTTAAGAATCACTGATCCATTGTATATGCACCAATACAAACAAGTTGCATCGTCATCATCCAAGCAGGCTATTTATGATCCACGAGGCCATTGACTGAGCTTTCTCTAGTTATGCAACTCTTTGTAGCCTCTGGTGCCGGATGTTATGGAGCAACGCTTCCACAAAAAGCAATTAATTAGGCAGTTTTACAGATGAATTCATTGCAGCAATTAAACACGAGACATTTACGCTTGAAAGCAAACAGTATGTCAGTAGATAGCTAGCAAGATACATAGATAGCTGGATGGATGGATGGATGGATGGACAGATAAACGGATTTCAGATGTATTTTACAAAAAACGGAACTGCAGTAATAACTGTTATATTGACTGACAGGAAGTTGCACTGGGTCAGAATAAGTTCTTAAATTCACATCAGTGCTTAGCGAACTCCCTGAGGGACTCAGCCCAGATTCTCTGGCAAGTAGAACAAAGTAGAACAGTGTTTGAGGTTACATAAACAAGAGTGCACCACAAACCACACGCGACTGTCCGTGTGCCTTCCATGACATGGACAAGTGTTTGAAAAGACCACTTGTGCTGGGATTGGCATTTTTTTAAACAGAAGACAATCCCAAAAGGTAGATTTATTATGACATTTCCTGATGGCTTAATATTGGTACTTCTTTAATATCAATGGGTTACACTAAAAGCGAATACTCAGAGACCAGCATATACCATTAATAATATATGTATATAAAATCAGAGGATGTCCACGCCAAACTTCACCTAGCTTGATGCTAACGTTAGCCTCTTCAAAAAGGTGCAGGTATTATTCCTCTACCGTTAAAACTCACTGGACAAGGTGGATATGAAGCCAAAAAACTGCAAAAATCACTGTTTATGATTATTACTTTTTCTTTGTCTCTTGTTTTGAACAAAGACAGCACAGTCTACCCAGTCTTATTCCTTCCTTGTGTTAAACATACTTAGCGAATAAAGCTGATTCTGATATTACATCATCAATCCATCAAAATATCTTTGCTATTTACATGCCAATCTATGTAGGACTTCTCATGCATTGAACAATGTATTTTGATGGGTTTTTTTTCGAGATACTGTAAGGCTCAAAAGGCTCAAAATGTCTTACACCAGTGGTCCCCAACCTTTTTGTAACTGCGGACCGGTCAACCCTTGAAAATTTGTCCCACGGAAACATTTTTTTTTGTCATAAAAAAATACAATCATGTGTGCTTACGGACTGTATCCCTGCAGACTGTATTGATCTATATTGATATATAATGTAGGAACCATAAATATTAACGGAAAGAAACAACCCTTTTGTGCGAATTAGTGTAAATGGGGGAGGGATTTTTTTGGGTTGCTGCACTAATTGTAAGTGTATCTTGTGTTTTTTATGTTGATTTAATAAAAAATAAAAATAAAAATTTATATATATATATATTTTTTTTCTTGTGCGGCCAATCGATCCACGGACCGGTACCGGGCCGTGGCCCGGTGGTTGGGGACCACTGTCTTACACCCCCAAAATATGAAGATAATCTTTTCCATCAGTAGGATTAATCCAAAAGAGGCCATGCAAACAGTATGCTGACTTAAACGTTATTTATTTAAGTAAATAATTAATGTACACGACTTCTCTCAAGTGATTCTCAGAGCATTCAATCGATTGCAACTGGACTGTTCTTACTGTCTCAGAAGACAAACCGGTTTGACTCATGCGAAGAGGCTTCATCAGTTCATGCTCACAGACTTAGATAAGACACCTCTATTCGAAAGGTAAATAGTCATTTTTGTGCAAAAAGACAAAAGTGAAATAGTTTTGCAACAACATAGAGCGAAACCATTTGTAGAGAATAAATACTCTACTTTAGAATCTGAGGCAACTGCGATTGATGCAATGCCCTAAAAATACATTGACCCAGATTAATGAGAATATGCACATGCATATCTCTGAAGTGAGTTAAAATCCTTAACAATCCCAGGCAGACTGAGATTAACCAGTGACATGCTTCAAGTGTTTCTAAGAATAAACTCTGCGGTGCGTTGCTGTAAACAAATCCAAAATTTTTCTTGTTCAAGCTCATCTTTTTGTCTTGGCTGTCACAGTCATGGCCTACATTCCTATCCACACTTACAGGTTTGGCTGTAACACAATTATAGCAGCTGGAACTGCTCAGATTTAAAAAAATCAACATGTAAATGTAAATATGGTGGACGCAGGATTGTTTTTGTGGCTCTGTACAGACCTGTGCTTGGATCTCTGTCATAACAGGAGGATTTCAGCCAAGACACACCACCAGGCTGTGGACTACAACATCTTTGAGGGCATGGAGTGTCACGGTGTGGCCGTGATCACCATCTGCAGGGGCAAAGTGGTGTACGAGGACGGCAACCTGAAGGCAACGCCCGGATGGGGCAGATTCATCCACAGAGAACCGTTCTCTGACTTCGTCTATCAACGAGTGAATCAGAGGGACCAGGTCAGTTAAGATTTGCTCGAAGAAAACTATTCGAGAACACCTGGTTAGTAGCAGTGAAGTATGTAGCGGTGGTCTCAAAGAGTGTAAGCAATCAAGAAAGTCACAGTAATGTGTTGTAGTACAATGTGGCGACATATGAATTTGAGGTAGCCATGCCAAGGGACGGGGCTACAAGTTGGGGCTATTACCGTAATATCTAGGCTATAGAGCGCAATAAGTATAAGCCATATCCACCTAATATTTGGACATATTTGATCTTTTACATATATTGGCCGCACAAGTCTATAAGCCACAGGTTTACACATTGAAATACAGTATTTGCACAGGCGCTCATGTTCATTCACACATTTATCAGTAGACAGTGCCTGTAACATGGCACAACCTACCAGAGAGGTCATTGAGCATGGTCTTCGCTCTTCCCCTCTTCGGCGAACAGCAATCCAGCCCTTCAGGTCCCGCAGTGCTGGTGAATATCCGTTCAGTGCAGTGGTTGTTTCCTTTTGCGATGGCCGGGTCAATCGTCCTCGCCTTTGGTGGTCTGTCATATAAATTTGTTTTGCAATTTGTTATTCTTATAGCCAGACCTGTGTGTTTATTTCCGTACCTGATGGTTTTGGCTACAACTGTTGCTTTCTTTAGAGGTTGTCACGTGATGTTGCTGTGACATATTGACATATCTGGTCAGCTGATTCAAACTATTTTTGGCGCCATTTTCCTGCTTGTACTAGCAGGCTGACAGTGCCATCTGCAGTCCGACCTCTTCAGTTTAAATCAGCTGACCATATACACTACCGTTCAAAAGTTTGGGGTCACCCAAACAATTTTGTGGAATAGCCTTCATTTCTAAGAACAAGAATAGACTGTCGAGTTGCAGATGAAAGTTCTCTTTTTCTGGCCATTTTGAGCGTTTAATTGACCCCACAAATGTGATGCTCCAGAAACTCAATCTGCTCAAAGGAAGGTCAGTTTTGTAGCTTCTGTAACGAGCTAAACTGTTTTCAGATGTGTGAACAGGATTGCACAAGGGTTTTCTAATCATCAATTAGCCTTCTGAGCCAATGAGCAAACACATTGTACCATTAGAACACTGGAGTGATAGTTGCTGGAAATGGGCCTCTATACACCTATGTAGATATTGCACCAAAAACCAGACATTTGCAGCTAGAATAGTCATTTACCACATTAGCAATGTATAGAGTGTATTTCTTTAAAGTTAAGACTTGTTTAAAGTTATCTTCATTGAAAAGTACAGTGCTTTTCCTTCAAAAATAAGGACATTTCAATGTGACCCCAAACTTTTGAACGGTAGTGTACGTCACAGCAACATCACGTGAGAACCTCTGAGGAAGGCAACAGTTGTAGCCATGTGTCAGGTACGGAAATAAAACATACAGGTCTGGCTTTAAGAATAACCAATTCCATAATTTTTGAAGACTTAATGAACCTCTTTGGATTATTTCTTTGTTTGTTTTCCACAATGAGGGTGAGTCCATAACACACTAAATGGCTGACTGAATAATTGTGTGTGTGTGTTTCATTTAATGTGAACAATTGCATGAGGAAAAAAGTAGCGGCTTACAGTCCGGCAATTATTGAAATGCTGCATTTCAGGTAATCATTTATTTACCAAAAATAAAGTAATTTACGTTGTTCAAGGTGGTACTAAAAATAAATTCTGTAAACTCGGGGTGTCCAAGGTGTGACCTCGTGGACAATTTTCAGCTAGCAGCTTGATTATAAATTAGCTTACTTAATCTAAAAATAAAATTTGTTATGAATTAGATTTATTGTAAGATATCACACTAATTTGTGCCAATGAGATAAAGCTTATAGAGGTTATCACACAGTACATTAACCTACACACACATTTCTGTATCCTATATCTGTGTTAATATTTTCTGTTTCATAATTGTATTTATTGTAGAATTAGCTGCCCACAAATTGGTTTTCATTCAGTTTTATTGTTTTAAAAGCCTCAAACACAATTATTTGTCAAACAAATCCTGCAAACGATTCAACAGTAAATGTCACAGATGTATTGTGTGCATGTACGTTTTCAGAACAAATGTGTTTGTCAGGCCCACCTTCGAGCTGTAGTGCAACCAAAACAATATTGTACAAACCACATATCCACTAGAGGTGGGGGATAAAATAAATTTTTAGATGCATCACAATTCGGACTTGGGCGATAATAAAATCAATTAGTAAATGTCAATTATCAATAATCGATTTTTGTAAATAAAGAAATGCAGACGGTTTTAAAGTTTGGCTGACTGCATCGTGCCACGTCACCGAGAGATCCGACTAGCTCCTTTATAATAGGGCACTTATATTCCAGTTTTGCACACATTTCCATTAATTAAAAAATGTGATGGGAATTAGTTTAACTGTTTCTTATTACAAATGCAGCCCTATTATTAAAAGTTGCAAGTGATCAACGCCTATTTAGTGGGGAAAAAAATACATGTAAAACTGCATCAATATACATAAATTAAAGATGCATCAATAATCAATTTTTATTGGAATCATAGCTCCTGAATTGTAATCATAATCAAATCGTGAGGTGCCCAAAGATTCCCAGCTCTAATACCCACTGTCCACAATCTGAGGACCACATTGCCTTCGGTCTGTCCTCTGAGTTGTTTTGGATTACACAGAACTCAACCTTTCTGTTTGCTTTGACCTGCAGGTGGGCCAACCTACAGCTGTGATCAGACAGCCATATAAAGGAAAAGTCATTTCTCTGTGAACAAGTGAGCCTGCTACATGAAAGCCGCTTTGAATCTCCAGCATGTGCACGTGCATGAACAAGTCGCCGCTCTCACGTGTCTACATTTTATCGAGGTATTCCTACAAGCCATTTATACAGGCTATTGTCATGTAAATTATCATATGCAGCAAACATGAGATCAATGTTAACGTCATGTGGTGACGTTGCTATATCTCGCCAAAGTCTGCTTTTATATTTACCAACACAAATATTTGTAACTGTATTGTGTATCTGTTTAAAATAAACATGACAAATAGGGACGGGTGCTGCTTCATTCCTAATAAAGTGCACTGCTGTGTTATCCCAACCACCTTTTGAAGGAACACACCTTAAATAGACTGACTTGTGTAACAGTAATGAGACTTTTGTTGACCCACCATGACTGTGCATTTGCATTTTCGGCAGCATGGCACATTATCATACCCACCATGCCCATAAATGGCACATAGGTCTGCGGCTGTCGGGGAACATCATGTGGGAGCTTGCTGTCGGGCGGCCATGCTGGCGCGGTTTTCTGCCGCAGGGCCAGTCGAGACATAATGTGAGCTTATTAAGTTGCCTCACGGGTCAGTGACGGCGTGTGACTCACAAGGCCCGCTCTTTTTTCAGCTGTACCGCTTCCTTCCTCTTACTGTTGACCGTGGATAGGAAGATGCCACGCAAAGTACAGTTCAAACACGTAATATGATTTGCAGAAGTCTTAGCTTTGTTGTTTTGATGACCTTTTCACAGCAGTCAATCTGTCATAGTACAAAATGAAATTACCAAAAAATGTACCGATTTATAAAACAGGAGACAAACAGCAGTTTACAAACTACAGACCTTTTTCCCTAATTCCACAATTTTTCATAATCATTGAAAAAATGTAACCCAATATATTGGACAAATTCTAAATCAAACTGCAACGCTCGCGGACAATCAATACGGATACAGAGCTAACCTCTCAACATCGATGACAATCGAAATATCGGAGGAAAATTACCAATACAATTGATGGTAAACAGTGTGCAATGTTTATGGATCTAACAAAAGTATTTGACAATTAATCAAAAACATCTTAATTAACAAATTAAAATGGTATGGCATCAGAGAGCTGGCCTGGAACTGGGTAAGAAGTGAATAAACAACTGTGTGTTAGCAATTGCTATGCAATTGAAAAGGGGTAGAATTAAATAAACTCTTGATTCTTCCTACTGCTTTTGGGACATGTTGTAATGAGAAACTGGAAATATGTCATGCACTATATTGTAATTGTATGCATGTTCAATACAAACTAATATCAATACCAAGTGTACTTATGAACCAGGAAGGAGTCTGCTAACCAATGAATAGATTTGACAACCGGGCGGTATGGCTCGATTGGTGGAGTGGCCGTGCCAGCAACTTGAGGGTTCCGAGTTCAATCCCCGCTTCCGCCATCCTAGTCACTACAGTTTTGTCCTTGGGCAAGACACTTTACCCACCTGCTCCCAGTGCCACCCACATTGGTTTAAATGTAACTTAGATATTGGGTTGCACTATGTAAAAGCGCTTTGAGTCACTAGAGAAAAGCGCTATATAAATATAATTCACACTCACAATTATACACAATTTGCTTTAGAATTGCAACACCACCAAATCTAAGGGTAGTTTAAGACTCAAAATAAACATAATTCAACAAAGTGTACCAAACAAAAAAGAAACAAACGATACTTTAGAACAGATTTAAGGTAAAATCGTGACATAATGGTTCTATGAACGTCAAATATCACTCATACCTACAATGAAAGGCTGTAAGCATCCCTGTGCTGTGTAACACCTGTATGCCAATGTGTATAGACCATGGAAGTGGAAGAAACGCTGTGCTGCTCACTGCACATGGAAGGGACATCTGTCTTGGATTATGTAAGCGCCCTTCTTGTCCATGCACACATGGAAGCATACACCCGAACGCAACGCTTCCTCATTTTGGCTTATTAAAGCGTGCTCTGTGAATTTCACAATATTTGTTATTTTTATCCCTATTATGTTCTTGTATATAATATCTCTCAATTGTCTACATACAGTGCATCTACATTTTTCACATTTTGCTATGTTACAGCATTATTTCAAAATGGAACACATTAATTTTTGTCCCCAAAATTCTACACACAATACCCCATAATGACAATGGGAAAAAGTATTTTTTAGAATTTTTTGCAAATGTATTAAAAATAAAAAAATCACATGTACATACAGTCACGATCAAAAGTTTACATACACTTGTAAATAACAATGTCATGGCTGTCTTGAGTTTCCAATTCTTTCTACAACTCTTATTTTTTTGTGATAGAGTGATTGGAGCACATACTTGTTGGTCACAAAAAACATTCATGAAGTTTGGTTCTTTTATGAATTTATTATGGGTCTACTGAAAATATGACTAAATCTGCTGGGTCAAAAGTATACATACAGCAATGTAAATATTTGGTTACATGTCCCTTGGCAAGTTTCACTGCAATAAGGCGCTTTTGGTAGCCATCCACAAGCTTCTGTTTCAATTTTTGACCACTCCTCTTGACAACATTGATGCAGTTCAGCTAAATATGTTGCTTTTCTGACACAGACTTGTTTCTTCAGCATTGTCCACACGTTTAAGTCAGGACTTTGGGAAAGCCATTCTAAAACCTTAATTCTAGCCTGATTTAGCCATTCCTTTACCACTTTTGACGTGTGTTTGGGGTCATTGTCCTGTTGGAACACCCAACTGCGCCCAAGATCCAACTTCCGGGGTTGATGATTTTAGGTTGTCCTGAAGAATTTGGAGGTAATCCTCCTTTTTCCTTGTCCCATTTAAAGCACCAGTTGCATTGGCAGCAAAAGAGGCCCAGAGCATAATACCACCACCACCATGCTTGATGGTAGGATGGTGTTCCTGGGATTAAAGGCCTCACCTTTTCTCTTCCAAACATATTGCTGGGTATTGTGGCCAAACAGCTACATTTTTGTGTCATCTGACCACAGAACTTTCCTCCAGAAGGTCTTATCTTTGTCCATGTGATGTCAATATGTGAAGCGCTTGGAGTCTCTGGAGAAAAAGCGCTATATAAATATAATTCACGTCACTCCTATCTGAACATGCCTTTGCTGTAGCAAAATAATTTGCCGCCAACGATCAATAATAAATTTTTCCGATATCAGTGATTATAAAGTATCTATATAATCTATCAAACACAGAATGCAGATGAGTTCCATTGTATGTTTACTTTGAAGCTCTGTTAAATTAGATAAATAAAGGGTGTCAATTATAACAAGTCAAATACAAAAATATTTTTGACATAAGATAAAATCAATTTCAATAATTGTGCTAGCTCGATGCTAAATCATATAGTCAATCCCATAGCGATTAGCATCGGGGATTTTACATGGCGATTCTGAAACATTAACAAATAAGATAATTAAATAGAAAACTAAAATGTATAATAGGCATACAATACTTACAGGCAAACAATTCCGAAGGCTCATCAAGAGAAACGTTTGGCACAGTCAACACCTGAATGGCAGTTAATACTTTCTGACTACAGTAACATCCCTGGGACAAATACAATCAGACTACTGTTGGTAGCCTGAAGTTAGAGATACGTATTTACTTGTCCAAAAATACTTACAACTTTTGGATGTTGATCTTTTTTATGTTTAAGTACTGTACAAAACACAATAGACATGTAATCTTCTCAAAAATCAGTTAGGATATAAATACTTGTTTAAAGCTTTGAGCAAGTGTACCAGCTTCAACATGATGATGTCGAATTTCAAATAGACTTAAAATATGTCAGTAGCTGATTTTATTATTGCACATCAGGTTTTAAAATGAGTCACCAGAGTACAACATGGAAATCTTCTGAGCAGCACCGGTAATGGATCCTTTGTGAGGACAAGTTTCCTCACACAACATTGTCCTCTTCTGGGAAAAACAACGGACACCAGAAATGTGGCTGTGAAAGAAACAGAAAAACTGATTCACCATCCAACCTATTTATGCCCACAATGGTGATCATGTGACTCATACCTTACTGATGAGTGAAGTAAAAGGGCTACTCTTCGCTTTCGCCCTCCTCCTTTTTAACCGTTTCCTCAGAATTTTGGCATGCAGGAACTTTATCCTCTCTTCTGCTGCGTTGGAGTAGAATTTCTCAAACACCAGGAGCCTGAACTGGACCGCCTTGGCTGCCAGTGGGGCCATAAATAACAAGATCAGCAATATGGCGGCCAGCGGAACCACCGAGCTGTAGAGCAGAGGTTTGGGACTGGGGAGACACTGCTTCTCAAACAGCGTCACGGAATAAGAGAAGTCTTTCAGGTGATTCTCTTCACTCAACTGTATGCCAATTAGAGTTGCCACCCCCTAAAATGAAAAACAGGTCATACTTGAATACTTATATTGTTGCACTGATTTGTATATGTTGTGCTATTTCATAAATAATTATAATGTTTTAACGTTTTTATTTTAACGACCCCAAGTAGTAAAGGAAATTGACTGAGACACTTCCCGATTGTCGCAAACTTGCTTAAACAACAGCAGACTAACTCGCGGTGTCAAAAAAATAACGGGTAGAATAACCACACCGAGAATTTAGCACATTTGAGTAGGTACAAGACATTGAAACATCGTTGACAACTTGTTGAATTAGGTCCTGACGTTGAGCAAATCAAACCTAACGTTGAAACAACATGCTTTTTGACTATGTTTAATCAATGTTGGGTTGTGACGTTGATTTGACCATTGAAATTTGGTCATTTCCCAACCAACAACATGGATCCAACGTTGTCTCAATGTACAAATACAACTATTTTTCAACGTTGTTTCAAATCAGTTTTAAAGGATATGTATGTATAATCAACGTTGTATCAATGTCTTGTGCCTGCTGGGATAACATAAACTTGGGGCCTGATCTACTAAATGTTGAGAGTATTGGAACGTTTAAACTTAATAGAGCATGCGGAACTGGTCTACTAAGCTCGTGCGCAGAGGACTGTGTCTCTTAAATGAGCATAATATGTCCAGGGTGTACCCTGCCTACCGCCCAAATGCAGCTGAGATAGGCACCAGCGACCCCGAAAGGGATAAGTGTCTGTCTCCATGTATATGTACAATATATGTTGATTATCAGAAAGGCCACAATAATGAGAGGAAGTGATGCAAATATAACTATGTATCACTCGCAATGTGATTTATCAAAGCTGAAACTGTTTCGCGGCTGCAGTTTTGAGTCTATTTATAGCATGTTTGAAAAGTATGCGCAAACTGGCACAGTTATGAACAAATAGCTGTGAAAAAGCAGGCTTTCGCACTGCAAAGACAAACAATGCAGAGAGAATCTTCGATCAATGTGTGTGTCCACATATTTGGACTATCATAAAAAAATTCTGGTCTATGCATCTATGTTACTTTATGATGTTATAGCTGCTGGCTGACTTTATGGTCTAAATAAAACACATTTAATGAATTTGTTTTGGTGTCTGTTTACCTTTTTTAATGGCTTTGTTTTCTTACAGGGGATATATTATTAGCATATCTTCTATAACAGGGGTGTCAAACTCATTTTAGATCAGGGGCCACATGGAGAAAAATCTACTCCCAAGTGGGCTGTATTGGTAAAATCACGGCACGATAACTTAAAAATAAAGACATCTTCAGATTGTTTTCTTTGTTTAAAAATAAAACAAGAACATTCTGAAATTGTACAAATCAGGTTTTTTTTTTTTTACAATTAACGTTTTACTCTGCCTTCCGCCCGGATACAGCTGAGATAGGCTCCAGCACCCCCCGCGATCCCGAAAGGGACAAGCGGTAGAAAATGGATGGATGTTGCGGTTAATAGTATATATACTTTGTCATTATTTATATTTTCTGAATAAATTATGTGATAATGTTCATCAGTCAACTCAATGGTGTTAATTTTCAATCTATCAAAATAAAAACATATCAAAATCAAATTACAGTATGTTATTTATGTAGTTTGATAGTTTTCCTCGACTGGTGCACTAACATCATGTGGTTTATTTCGTACATATGTA
>NC_084741.1:60046567-60089067 GCF_033978785.1 Entelurus aequoreus | reverse complement strand
CTTCTGCTTCTCGTCATAATGAACAAATTTGCTGCTGATGAAGTTATTTTTGTATGTCGGGTCACTGCGGTAATTTTTTATGTGCAAGGCGATGAAGACGGTGAGCACCAGGAAGCTGATGACCGGATAAACACGTTCCTTCCCAGAGGAGACTGTGTTCATAAAAGTCACGGCGTATTTGACGCTTTGATTCAGCTTTAGTTCTGCTTGGCTGAGTCGCTCCCTGAATTCTTCCAAGTCCACCTTAGAAGAGATCTTAAGCTGCGAATCCATGTTAACGACCCCGAGATCCGTCACCCCTTGCAGTACGCCAGCCAACCATTTCAACATGGCTACGTAGTTACTGAAAGGAGCCGTGACTGACGCCTTCTTGGCCCTAAGGTTGCAGATCATGCTCCGAACCAAACCTGTCAGATTCTCTAAAGTGTTGCGAATATTCCCGAGCACAACTAAACTTGTCCCGGCGGTCAAAAGGAGATTGCGACTTTTTTTGGTAAATATAGAGATGAGCAGAAGAGTCAGCAAGCATCGTATTCTCTTGGACAGGAAGAGGGCTACAGTCAACAGCAGCCAGTGGAGCACAGAGATTCCCCCGGCCACTGCGGGGTCATAGGTGAGAGTGCAGAGGAGGTAGAGGTAGAGCAAGACGCTGAGGAGGACGCTGAGGAAGACGCATATGATGAGGAGGATAGTGGATCTCTTGAAGCTCTCTCTGTGACCGCTAAAGAAAACATCCACTGCCACAGTCCTAAAATCCTTCAGAGTCTGCTTGAGAACAGTCCATGTTGGTGACATCCTCTCTGGAGGCCCTGCAGGAGCATCTATTATTGTGTGTGATGGCTGCAGGCTTCTTAAATATTGCTGGAACAGGAAGTGGTGGCAAACCTCTGTCATTCGTCATCGCTGTTCTTTTTTTTTTTTTTTTACCCCAGAAAAAAGAAGAAGTAGGAGATGGAGGTGGCATTTGGGATTGTATTAGACAAGGGTGTTCACAAAGTCTCCTCTAAAGAGACTAATAATAATAATAATAATACATTTGTTAGTTTGTATTTTTCAAATTACATCAAACAATTCACAACTGATGTAAGTGATAGCCAAGTATCCATATTGTGACGACAGGGGCGCATGATGATGCGGGGTTGCTCTCCCAGGAATGCAGACGGGCTTCGGACACAGCGTGCAGGTAAGAAAAGATTTATTTAAGACATAAATCATACGGTAAACAAACAAAAACGTGCTCATAGCACGGAAGGCAAAAACAAAGGGACTACCGTGGGAGCTAGCAAGCAAAAATAGCATAGCGTGAAAGCTAGCAGGAATCAAAATAGTCGTCATCTGTTGCATACAGCAAATTAGGAGGCCAGACCGAGTGAGGCCAGCGCATAGACTAAATAGCCCTCTGATTAGCGCCCGGGCAACAGGTGCGCGTCCCGAACACTAACCAGAGGCAGGTGTGTGCAATCTGCCGTCATGGCAACTGAAACAAACAAACTCAAGGTGCTGAAAACACACGTGACTTGAAAACGTAAACAAACTATGGTCCGGGCAGCGGATCATAACACATATAAAAGAATCTTTAAATAACTCAGAAATAATTAGCGGCATAAACAACCTTTTCAACTGCACAAACCAGCACAAATACAGCACAAACATTTGGGACTGGTTTGGGGAGGTATTTGACATATTTAAGGACTGTTTATATGTAATATTAATATGTAATTAAGTTGTTAACATAAAAAACATAAAACGTTAACTTAAAAACTATAATAGTTGGACCAAAATTGTTTGCAGCAAAAACGATTAAGACTATTTTGGCCTAATTTGGAGAATGGGGAAGGGGGGTTGGGTGACCTTTGATTGACCTATAAAAAAATCTTTAATAACTCAGAAACAAAAACAGCACAAATAGCCATTTCAACTGCACAATCCAGTGCAAACATTTGGGACTGGTTTGGGGAGGGTTTTTTTTTTGGTTTTTTTTTTTACATATTTAAGGACTGTTTATATGTAATATTAACGTGTAATTAAGTAGTTAACATAAAAAGTTAATAACTTAAAAACTTTAGTAGTTAGACCAAAATTGTTTACAGCACAAACGCTGCAAAAACGATTGAGACTATTTTGGCCTAATTTGGAGAACGGGGAGGCGGGGTGGGTGACCTTTGATTGACCTTTAAAATAATATTTAATAACAACAACAGCACAAATAGCCATTTCAACTGCACAAACCAATTAAACTATTTCAAGAGAGTTTTGCGAGGGGCCAACTTCACACAGGTCAAGTACCCTAGTCCCCACTTGGCAATGACGTTAAGGGTTTGTGAGTCCCCAGGACCCACAGGTAGCTATTAGAATGGGTCCCTGGGAAATTTAGTGGGTCCTCAATTAAAATTATTTATTTATATTTCTTCTTTTTATTCAAGTGTAGTGTTGTGCTCCTTTAAAAGGTGGTTTGATATGAGATGGTTATAATAAAAATTAAAAAAAACAAGCCTTCAGCCCTGGTGGGACAATTGAAGCCACCACTTGCCTCCAGGGTGTAGCTTTAACCTCATTGAACAATATCTGCTGTGTTTGTTTATTTATTTCTCAGTTTTTTAGCCGTTTTGGAATAGGAAAGGTCATGAGCTTTGGGTTATGACCAAAAGGACAAGATCACGGGTACAAGCTGCCGACATGAGTTTCCTCCGCCGGGGGGCAGGGCTCTCCCTTAGAGATAGGGTGAGAAGCTCTGTCATCCGGGAGGAGCTCAAAGTAAAGCCGCTGCTCCTCCACATCAAGAGGAGCAAGATGAGGTGGTTCAGGCATCTGGTCAGGATGCCACCCGAACGCCTCCCTAGGGAGGTGTTTCGGGCATGTCCGACCGGTAGGAGGCCACGGAGAAGACTCAGGACACGTTGGGAAGACTATGTCTCCCGGCTGGCCTGGGAACGCCTCGCTTCCCTGCTTAGGCTGCTGCCCCCGCAACCCGACCTCGGATAAGCGGAAGAAGATGGATGGATGGAATAGGAAAAAGTCGAAAATGAGATCTGTTTGTGGGGATCCCCATTAGCCAAAAACGAGTGCACATGCTCCTGTACATTAATTGTGGATGGTTACCTAAAAGATGGTGTGAGTTGTTACACCGTCAGTGATCAGTTCAATGCATACGTCAGTGCAAAGATGAGGTGAGGAAACAGACTGGTGGGCTCATTGGCAAATTTCCCTTCAAAAGACACTCCAACGGGACTTCGGATAAAGCGTTTTGTGCAAATAAATGACTAAAGTAAAACATTTTTAAAAGGTTCATGATTGAGATTCTAACAATAGCATTGCATCATTGCATTTGTATCAAAATATTGGGATCTTTTTATTAAGTTAATTAAAATTGTGCAGGCAGGTAAATAACTGATTAATCACAATTCAAAAGTGGCGTTACTGTAATGTTGAATAATGAGGTATATGACAGCACTAATGTAATGTTGATGCGTACAGAGTAAGAGAGAACACACAAACAAGTGGAGTTTAAGGTACTATGCAGCTGTGCCTCCCAGCACACGTGCAGCAACATTTTGGATCAGTCTGGCCTTAGGAGACTTTTTACAGCAGTCTGCTAGAGAGGAATGCAATACTATTGCCAGCATGTGACAAATGAGTCTGCTTTGACTCGTCTCACTTGGTCTTGGAGAAGTACATGAAACATGGAAGACAACAGATACCACACTGAGGAACACATTTTCAGCAAGTATTTTTACTAAATGTCTCTAAGCTAAAATTACCTTGGTTCTTAGCCACAACTGATTTAGTACAAAAGTCAGCTTGACAAATTTGATACGGGGTCTGGGTGACATGAGGTAGCAAGTTGTGTTGCATTATGGGAAACGTTTTACAGCACCATAGATTTAGTAACCTACAGTAGATGGGTACCCTCTGTAGTTGACACTAGGCAGCAGGCGTGCCACCACGCCACCATATGACCCTAGACTCCAGTCAGCCATGAATAACAGGAAGCAGCTGAACTTTATTTATTTTAGGCAGGATTTTACATATTATCTTTAAACCTTACGTCAATACTAATATCAAATATATTACAGCCAGTTAGTGAGGGGGTTTGTTTCTTACTGTAAGGATACCATAGGGTGGGGGTCAGCAACCTGCGGCTCTTCAGTGCCGCCCTAGTGTCTCCCAGGAGCATTTTTATAAAAGGATTGAAAATTGAATAAGATGGGAGAAAAATACAAACAAAACGCAATAGTTTACATGTAAAATCTTCTACTCCTTCTTTGTCTCAGTTTGTCCACCAAACATTTTATGCTGTGCGTGAATGCACAAAAGGTGAGCTTTGTTGATGTTATTGACTTGTTGGAGTGCTAATCAGGCTTATTTGGTCAGAGCATGACTGCAAGCTAATCAATGCTAACTTTGATTTATTGATTATTTTATTAGTAGATTGCACAGTACAGTACATATTCCGTACAATTGACCACTAAATGGTAACACCCGAATAAGTTTTTCAACTTGTTTAAGTCGGGGTCCACATTAATCAATTCATGGTAACATACTATTTAGGCTAGCTGTATGTACATATTGCATCATTATGCCTCATTTGTAGGTATATTTGAGTTCATTTAATATCCTTTACTTTTATCCTCTTTGTATATAATTTAGTTTTGCATGTCTCATGACACATTATCTGTATGTAATATTGGCTGCATTTCAGATAGTTGTTTGTGTGCCATGTTGTTCCAGACCACAGCAAACATTACCTAACTTGCCAAAGATTGTAAATCTATTAAAAGAAGATTTTACAAGATTTATTACAGCCTGCCGTTTTCTTTAACTTGGACACACACACACACACACACACACACACACACACACACACACACACACACACACACACACACACACACACACACATCTATATCTTTGGCCATTAAAAGCCATTCATTTCCAGGAGTTATCTCACCTTCTGAGTAGCCTCTGATTTAATAATGGTTTCTAATGTTGTAAAAATGTGTAGAATAAATATTAAATTACAACATTTCTGTCAACGAAGATTTGCTTCAGCCTGCGACACAGTCATTTTGATAGTAGGCTAATATAGCTAATATAGACACATCCTGTGTTGCCTTCATTATAACACATACAAGAATTTTAAAGTCATTTTGATAGTAGGTTAATATAGCTAATAAAGACACTTACGTCATGTGTTGTCTTCATTATAAGACTCATACGGCTTTTAATTTTTTGCGGCTCCAGACAGATTAGCTTTGGTTTTTTTGGTCCAATATGGCTCTTTCAATGTTTTGAGATGCCGACCCCTGCTATAGGGTGAGACTTTGGAACTTAACTAGTCCGTTGCAGGTAGGCACAGACGAAGAAGAAGCACGATCCAACAGAAAACTAGGAAGTTTTACCCATAGACATCTGACTGAGCGAAATCTGGGGTAAAATGGCGGCCCCAAATCTTGATGTTACGCGACCTAGTGCCGGTCTATACAAATGATGTCTGTGTACAGCACAAAAACATCCAACAATGTCCTTGATCTGATCCTACGTTTTACTCACAACAAATAGTCGTCATCTATCGCCCTACAAAACCACATTTAACATTCATCCCTAAAATAAACGACTTTTTTGTTTCACTGTGCAAAAAACACAAAAAAAACGTAATACTGTTGGGCGAGTTTAACGTCCACATTGACTCACACTCAAGTGTTTGCCCGAACCCCCAGAAGCTTGTCGAGGTCCTCACACACTGGACCTGGTCATCGACATTGAAATTACATCATCATCAAGCCATCACTATGACAGAACCTTTGCTATCACTCCTCACTGAACCACAACGTAGCATCGCTTTAACAAATATTTAAAAAATGTCTGCCATCTTTATCAAGTTGCACCCCTAGCATTTTTCCATCCCTCCACACGCATCAGTCATTGCCTTTAATAACTGCTGACACACCATCCTGGATTACTTTTCATTGCATTGTGTTTTTACATCCAAGGGTTCAAATCACAGTCAAGGTGAATGGTAACATGTACCGTTATCATTGTTTGTTATTAATGTTATTGATTTTTTTTATTTTGTTTAAAATTACTGACCGTTGTGGTGTCTGCTGAGAAAATGTCTCCCCCATGGACAAATGTAGCCGAGGACTGCTGCATTAGTCCAAATAGCAACTCGAACCCTACAATAACTTCAGATTCTAAAAACAATTTTCTCCCTCGGCCATATCATTGAGTGTGATATTTCATGACAAGCGATGACATCCAACTTTATATGAAGGCCACCCCCTCCTCCACCTCTGTCACGCGACTCACCTCATACCTGGAGGAGATAAAGTGTTTGCTTTATAGTGTGTGCAAGTGTGAATGTGTGTGTGGAGAGATTTACCAAATGTGATGTGGAAGCAGCCAAAAGCTCACAGAATGTTAGTTTAGCTCATAGCAATATGCACTTCAGATTAGGGCTGGGCGATATATCGATATACTCGATATATCGCGGGTTTGTCTCTGTGCGATATAGAAAATGACTATATCGTGATATTCGAGTATATGTTCTCAGGCAGTTGCTTTTAGCTGCGGGCATTACACTACAAGCGTTTCTCACACTTTCTTGTCGCTCCTTCTCACAGAGACATAAACAAGCGCACCTTCTTACATACGTCACATACGTATACGCCCTCGCGGAGCAGAGAGGTAGCAGCATGGCATGGGTAACGTTAGCTGTGGTGCTAGCGGAGTGGTGCGAGTGAAAGAAGGTGCGAATCTGGTAACAAATGAAGGAAGGATTAATTCCCAAGAAAAACAGCAGGGGGTCCATCGTCTGGCGGTGGTTTGGCTTCAAGTGGGAATATGCCGAACAGACAACCGTAATTTGTCAAGTGTGGGGCAAAAGCGTTGCTAAAAAATGTAGCATTACTGCTAATTTGTAGCATCATTTGAAAAGTAACCCGCTAGAGAATGAGTGCTTGAAACTCCGCATGTCAACATCTCCGTTCGGTGCCACACCAAGAAAATGCAGAGGCAACACCGTATGAAAAAAATAGTCAACAACAGAAGGAGATAATGTCCGCAGGAACCTACCACATAGCGAAGGATTTGATTTCCTTTTTTCATTTATAAGTGGTTGATTTATATAGGCTAGTATGGTAAAGTTTTGTACCTGACAAGTTTCGGCTATCTTGCTTCTGCAGCCTTCATCAGAGGTGTCACGTGATGTTAGCATGACGTCATCTGTGACATGTTATATGGATTGTTCCATCCCACCTGAAGTGGTGGGATGGCGGTGTCCCTTGGTGTGCGCCGGGGGTAGGGCGGGGCGCCCCGTCGTCTGGATGTCTACCAAACGGCCGGGGGCGGCCCTGCAGGACTGTTTCCCAGGTGTGGGATAGTTGGTAGGCTCCTTCGTCCCTGTTGACAGTCACAGATGACGTCACGCTAACATCAAGTGACACCTCTGACGAAGGCTGCAGAAGCAAAATAGCCGAAACTTGTCAGGTACAAAACTTTACCTTACTAGCCTATATAAATCAACCACTTATAAATATACATTAGTAGGCTAAATGAACCTCTTCAACATATTACGTATAAGTCATGGACAGTGTATTGTCAAGGAATTCCGTTGTTTGGAACAATTGGAACACAAACTGGCCCGCTTCCGCAACCACCTGAGATTCACATTACGTTGCCGAGATGAAAGAGTTGTTCCAACAAGCTTGGGGATCAAAAAACCAATTCCGACGAACGCGGAACGAATTGTAAGAAAAGCACGAAATGCCTTGGTGAGAGAAAGAATACAATGCACGGTGAGCAAGATCAACAACATTGAAGAGCAGTTAACCGAGAAAAGGAGTGGATTTAAACAACGTTTCCCCCTGGACACTGAAACCGAACGGATAATGAATGAATATCTACAACGTGAGCACGAGAAGGAATTCAAGACAACAAAATACCGTCATATCAGAAAACTTGAGAAGCTAACCTCAGCAAAAAAGGAGGAGGAACACACAGAAAAAAGAGAAAAATGGGCATGTAACCTTTCACAACGCAAATTAACAGCAACGGAAAACAAGGTGCTGTCTCGCGGTCTTAACTTTGCCACAACCCCAATAAACATCCCATACGAAGAATTCATTGTAGCAACAGAGATAGCAAGTCATAAATTAACAAATCAAGGCGACAAAGCGGGTTTGAGCAATGAGGTAGCAGGGATACTGAAGACTGCCAAAATAACACACAAAAACACCAGTAGGGAAGAATGGAAAGCTATACAGTCAATAGCCAAAGACCAAACAATCAAAGTACTACCTGCAGATAAAGGAAGAACAGTCATTATGGACACAAAACAATAAGAAAGCCAAATGATAGCTATGCTGGAGGATAAAGACATATGAAGTTCTAAAAAAGGACCAGGGAAAAAGACAAGGACAACTACAGTTTTTTAGTACCTACAGCCAGTATCACCCCTAGAATATACGGCACCCCAAAAATACATAAAAAAGATGTTCCACTCCGCCCATCTGTTGACAGTATAGGCTCAGTTACATACAACCTTTCGAAAGCCCTAGTCGAGATAATAAAACCTCTCCTAGGCCAGACAAAGCAACACTGCAAAAATTCAAAGCAGCTGGCACAAGAATTAAGCACTGTAAAAGTAGAATCAGACGAGATACTCATATCTCACGACGTAGTCTCCCTATTCACAAAAACACCAGTGGACGTCACAATAAACATAGTACAGAACCGCCTGCAAGCAGACTCAACACTCTGGAAAAGAACAAACCTAACAATTGAAAACACAGTCCAGTTGTTATCATTCGTAGCCAAGTCTACATATTTCCTGTTAAGAGGGACCATATACATACAGACAGAAGGAGGGTTTTGCCATGGGGAACCCCCTCTCAGCCATCATGAGTGGTTTCTTCATGGAAGACTTGGAGGCCAAAGCCATAGCCACTGCTCCCGAAGGATGCAGACTGTCCCTTTGGAGGCGCTATGTGGACGACATCCTGGAGAAGATTTAGACCGGCCACACACAAAGACTCACAGACCACTTAAACACCATAGACGAGACGGGAAACATAAAGTTCACTCATGAAGAGGAAGAGCACAGATCCATCGCTTTCCTGGACATGAAAATCAACCACACTGAAGATGGAAGCATCAAGATAATATACAGAAAACCCACACACACAGATCAATACTTACTATGGACATCAGAGCACCGCACATCACACAAACTGTCAGTAGTCCGCACCCTATATGATCGCACCAAGGTGATCACAGACAACCACGACAGAGAAAAGAAGGAGGACCACATAAAACAGGCGCTCAAAGCCTGCAACTACCCAAACTGGGCCATAAACAAAGGCAAACGAGAGGTCCAGAGGAACAACAAGGAGGAAAAAAAGAAGAAAGGTTCTAGGCCTGAGAACCTGGGCATGGTCACCCTCCCATACATCAGGGGCGTCACAGAACGCATAAAGCGAGCGATGAGGAAACACCGCATCAGCACACCAGTGAAGCCGCACATCAAGCTTCGCCAAATCCTAGTACACCCTAAGGATCAGATCCCCCCCCTGAGAAAAAGTGTGATGTATGAGATCCCTTGCCTAACATGCAATAAAACATACATAGGAGAGACAGGTCGACAGTTCAGCACACGAAAAAAGGAACACCAGAAAGAATGTGAAAAGGAAACATCTGGAATGCTCACCCATTTCAGACCACTGCAAGAGGGAAAACCATCTAATGAACTGGGAGACAGCAAAGGTCATTAGAATGGAAAGCAACAAATTCCATCGGTGGATCAAAGAGGCGGTTGAAATCAGGAAGCGGGCCCCAAAGACTGTCAACAGGGACGAAGGAGCCTACCAACTATCCCACACCTGGGACACAAACCTACAGGGCCGCCCTCAGCCGTTTGGTAGACATCCAGACGACAGGGGGCGCCCCGCCCTACCCTCGGCGCACACCAGGGGACACCGCCATCCCACCACTTCAGGTGGGATGGAACAATCTATATAACACGTCACAGATGACGTCACGCTAACATCACGTGACACCTCTGATGAAGGCTGCAGAAGCAAGATACCTGAAACCTGTCAGGTACAAAACTTTACCTTAGTAGCCTATATAAATCAACCACTTATAAATACACATTAGTAGGCTAAATGAACCTTTTCAACAGATTTAATTTCCTATTATGCAGCTCATTTTTATTTGACACTTATTGAAATATGTTGTGTGACTTCATACACAAAAGTGCACTTTATTTGTTTTAAACTATTGTAGGGCTGCAACAACTAATCGATTAAATCGATTAAAATCGATTATAAAAATAGTTGGCGATTAATTTAGTCACCGATTCGTTGGAACTAGCTATGCGCATGCGCGGAGGCTTTTTTTTTTTTTTTTAATTAAAAAAAAAACGTTTTTTTTAATAAACCTTTATTTATAAACTGCAACATTTACAAACAGCTGAGAAACAATAATCAAAATAAGTACAAAAACAGTACAAAACAGCACCAGGGCAGCGCTGAGGCTACGTCTCATGAGGTGGGGTAAGCTGTGTCATGTGCAACTCACGTGACGACGCCGTCTCCTTTGCTGGAAACATTCGAAAAATGGCGCAGGAAAACAGTACGGATAGTTTAGCGGAGAAACATCTTGAGGTTATTGCTTCAATGGAGAAAAGTGTACGACCTAAGTCGTCAAAAGTGTGGGAACACTTCACTTTAAAGACATTAAAGAAGAGCGTTTCCTGCAAAATGGCACGAAAGTACAACATTGCTTCAGAAGCACCTGAAAAGGAAACATGTTGGAGCCATGGATGAAGGGAGGAACTCACGGTACGTAACTTTATAAGTCCATAGTGGCAACAGGCATTCATGAGTTCAGCTTTTTTGTGAGTAAAGTTAACGTTATGCCTTTGTTGCAACGCGGGGCTGATAATGTGTCTCCGGCACATTTGACTCCGTTTTGAGAGAGAAAACGCACGGTTACCAATTTCGAAATAAACGTAACGGACAGAAATATCTCAGGTTGGTTTCATAATGGATCAATGTAGCCGGGCTGATAAAGCTATATAAATATATTTAGATTTGAGTGACGCTTTAGTATAACTAAACGTTATGAAGGTGCTGGAATATTTCATGCTATTATTCAGAAGCAGCCTAAAATTAATCCCTTATTATTCACAACAGAAACGTGTACAATATCTGATCCAGTTCTGATCTGATGAGTTACATTTCTGTGTTATTATTGGTGTATGCTGCATCCCCAATGTCCAGAACATGGTGCCAGTATGCTGTTTTTTTTCAATAAAATACTGGAAAGGATAGAAATGTAGTTGGTCTCTTTTATCCGATTAATCGAAGTAATAATCGACAGATTAATCGATTATCAAATTAATCGTTAGTTGCAGCCCTAAACTATTGTAGTGGTGTTCTGTACAAAAAGTGCACTTCAATTTGGTGTTGTTTTGATATGTCATCTTAGTGACAAATGCACAAAAGTGCACTCATAGTTTGTTTTAAAACATCTCTGACAATCTTGCACATTCTGTTTTGGAATAACATGAATGTTTGTGCCACTGCTTAATAACTGTTTAATAAATACAGTTTTGGTAAATTAACTTAGTTGTGATTTCCTTCTCTGCATGGAAGTTTAAAATTAGCATATATTAATGCAGTATGAACAAGAATGTTTTAATATAGACACATAGAATCATCATACTGGTGTGATTATATGCATCAAGTGTTAATTCAAGGATAAGGCAAAAATATTGAGATATATATAGTGTATTGTGACATGGCCTAAAAATATCGAGATATTAATAAAAGGCCATATCGCCCAGCCCTACTGTTGGGCCGTATTCGGCCCGCCGCACTCGAACATGACCTCATTCCTTTCACTTGGTTCTTGTGGTGTGTGTGTGTGTGTTTTTGTAGTGTTGTCCAGTTTCCTTTATCAATTGTCTTATTTCATTTTTGAAATGTTTCAGTACATTTCATAATGCTTGAAAAACGATCCCCTAAACATTGGTACTTTAACTTTAACTTAACTTATGTATCCACTTCACCTTGTGGCAGTAGTGGCAACAATTTGTCATGAGGGTTAGAATAGAATAGAATAGAAAGTACTTTATTGATCCCTGGGGGAAATTCAGCACCACAGTTCGCTCACAATAAACAATAAACACTTAGGTATTTTTTACATGTGAACAATATAAATACAGTCTATTACATAGCATTATTCACATGTGAATAATATAAATACAGTTAGTTGCACATTCACAAAGTGTTCGACTTCTCCAGCAATTCCTTGATTTGAGAAACATTTTAATTTTATCTTGTGAGCTCTTTTAGTTCTGTTACCATTCCTTTTTTTTCCTATTTACAAACTTTTGGTGCTCATTTTGCAGGTTTTCAATCTTATACAGCAAAGCGTTTTGCAGTGAGATGCATGGCTTTCTCCCCTTTTCACAGACTCTATTTCACAGCACTCAATGACTCATTAGGACCTCTTTTTTTTTTAACCTTCCAGTGAAACAATTGCAGAAAATGTTCAGATCAATCCAAAGTGCTTGATGAAAAGATAATGTGGCTTCAACAAAGCGACATCATCCACTCCATTGGTTTAATCCACCATTAATATTGTGGAAATAAGCACACTTCCAGCCAACAGCTGATGGCAATCAGCGCGTGCACGCAGCGAACAGCTGATGTCAATCAGCGCGTGCACGCAGCGAACAACTGACGTCAGAGCGCGCGCAGCCAACACACAACGCAGACTTTCGTTTTCGACCAGCATTTGTCCAGAAAGTTCCACAAAAAGCAGATTCCTCATGACATAAAACAGCTGTCCTACCTGCTCTTCGGAGCGGCTTTTGGCTGGGTGTCCCGCGTCGGCGCGATGTCGTCAGCTACTTCCGGTTGTCCTGGCTCATTTGTCGGCTTCGTTGAATTCCTTCAACGCTTTTTTTGTTGACTTGTTAAATGTAGCGACTCCAAAACGTCCCGTCGCTTGAAAGTAAAAGCACGAGTTTAGAGATCGCCACTGGACGCTGTGGGGATCGCCATTGCTCGCCTTCAGTCACCTCACTTTTTCCCGGAAGTGAAAAATTAAAACGCAAACAATATCAAGATAATATTTCAATGGGAAATACTAAAAAGTATATTAAAAAATATATCAAACAAACCTTTAACGAAGTGGTCACTGCAAACTTTGTGCGTAGTTCGAATCTGCTTCCTTGGGTTGTAGTGTGCGTCTTTCTTAAAATCGTGCACTCCCCAAGAACTTTGAAAAAACGTTTATTCTCTGCGCCATTTGAACAGTTCTAATGTGAGCCGGACGTGACGTCATGTAAATCCAACCAATAGGACTCTTCGGTGATCGCTATTGGACGCTTTGGAGATCGCTACTGGACGCTATTGCTTTAAAGATCACTATTGGACACTTTGGAGATCGCTATTGGACGCTTTGGAGATCGCTATTGGACGCTTTGGAGATCGCTATTGGACGCTTTAAGGATCGCTATTGGACACTTTGGAGATCGCTATTGGATGCTTTGGGGATCGCTATTGGACGCTTTGGAGATTGCTATTGGACACTTTGGAGATCGCTATTGGACGCTTTGGAGATCGCTATTGGACACTTTGGAGATTGCTATTGGACACTTTGGAGATCGCTATTGGACGCTTTGGAGATCGCTATTGAACACTTTGGAGATCGCTATTGGACACTTTGGAGATTGCTATTGGACACTTTGGAGATCGCTATTGGACGCTTTGGAGATCGCTATTGGACACTTTGGAGATCGCTATTGGACACTTTGGAGATCGCTATTGGACGCTTTGGAGATCGCTATTGAACACATTGGAGATCGCTATTGGACACTTTGGAGATCGCTATTGGACGCTTTGGAGATCGCTATTGGACGCTTTGGAGATCGCTATTGGACACTTTGGAGATTGCTATTGGACACTTTGGAGATCGCTATTGGACGCTTTGGAGATCGCTATTGGACACTTTGGAGATCGCTATTGGACACTTTGGAGATCGCTATTGGACGCTTTGGAGATCGCTATTGAACACATTGGAGATCGCTATTGGACACTTTGGAGATCGCTATTGGACATTTTGGAGATCGCTATGAATGCTTTGGAGATTGCTATTGGACGCTATTGAACGCTTTGAAGATTGCTATTGGGTGCTTTGGAGATCGCTATTGGACGTTTTGGAGATTGCTATTGGATGCTTTGGAGATTGCTATTGGACGCTTTGGAGATTGCTATTGGACACTTTGGAGATCGCTATTGGACACTTTGGAGATCGCTATTGAACACTTTGGAGATCGCTATTGGACACTTTGGAGATCGCTATTGGACATTTTGGAGATCGCTATGAATGCTTTGGAGATTGCTATTGGACGCTATTGAACGCTTTGAAGATTGCTATTGGGTGCTTTGGAGATCGCTATTGGACGTTTTGGAGATTGCTATTGGATGCTTTGGAGATTGCTATTGGATGCTTTGGAGATTGCTATTGGACGCTTTGGAGATTGCTATTGGACACTTTGGAGATCGCTATGAATGCCTTGGAGATTGCTATTGGACGCTATTGAACGCTTTGAAGATTGCTATTGGGTGCTTTGGAGATCGCTATTGGACATTTTGGAGATCGCTATTGGACACTTTGGAGATCGCTATTGGATGCTTTGGAGATCGCTATTGGACACTTTGGAGATCGCTATTGGACACTTTGGAGATCGCTATTGGACGCTTTGGAGATCGCTATTGGACACTTTGGAGATCGCTATTGGACACTTTGGAGATCGCTATTGGACACTTTGGAGATCGCTATTGGACGCTTTGGAGATCGCTATTGAACACATTGGAGATCGCTATTGGACACTTTGGAGATCGCTATTGGACACTTTGGAGATCGCTATTGGACATTTTGGAGATTGCTATGAATGCTTTGGAGATTGCTATTGGACGCTATTGAACGCTTTGAAGATTGCTATTGGGTGCTTTGGAGATCGCTATTGGACGTTTTGGAGATTGCTATTGGATGCTTTGGAGATTGCTATTGGACGCTTTGGAGATTGCTATTGGACACTTTGGAGATCGCTATGAATGCCTTGGAGATTGCTATTGGACGCTATTGAACGCTTTGAAGATTGCTATTGGGTGCTTTGGAGATCGCTATTGGACGTTTTGGAGATCGCTATTGGACACTTTGGAGATCGCTATTTGATGCTTTGGAAATCGCTTTTGGATGTTTTGGAGATCTCTATTGGATGCTTTGGCGACCGCTATTGGGCGCTATTGGCCACTTTGGAGATCTCTATTGGATGCTTTGGCGACCGCTATTGGCCACTTTGGAGATCTCTATTGGATGCTTTGGCGACCGCTATTGGGCGCTATTGGACACTTTGGAGATCGCTATTGGCCACTTTGGAGATCGCTATTGGACGTTTTGGAGATCGCTATTGGACACTTTGGAGATCGCTATTTGATGCTTTGGAAATCGCTTTTGGATGTTTTGGAGATCTCTATTGGATGCTTTGGCGACCGCTATTGGGCGCTATTGGACACTTTGGAGATCGCTATTGAACACTTTGGAGATCGCTATTGGGACGCTATTGATTGCTTTGAAGATTGCTATTGGGTGCTTTGGAGATCGCTATTGGACGCTTTGGAGACCGCTATTCAGTGCTATTGGATGCTTTGGAGATCTTAATTGAACACTGTGGAGATCGCTATTGGACGCTTTGGAGATCTCTATTGAACGTTTAGAAAATCGCTATTGGATGCTTTGGAGATCGTTATTGGAATCTTTGAAGATCGTTATTGGGCGCTTTGGAGATCGCTATTGGGTGCTTTGGAGATGGTTATTGGATGCTTTGGAGGTCGCTATTGAAACTTTGGAGCTCGCTATTGGACGATTTGGAGATCGTTATTGGGCGCTTTGGAGATCGCTATTGGGTGCTTTGGAGATGGTTATTGGATGCTTTGGAGATAGCTATTGGACATTTTGGAGATTGCTATTAGACACTTTGGAGATCGTTATTGAACACTTTGGAGATCCTTATTGGACGCTTTGAGATCACTATTGAACACTTTGGAGATCGCTATTGGGCGTTTTGGAGATCCCTATTGGATGCTTTGAAAATCACTATTGTATGCTTTGGAGATCGCTATTGGACATTTTGGAGATCGCTATTGGACGCTTTGGAGATCGCTATTGAACACTTTGGAGATCCTTATTGGACGCTTTGGAGATTGCTATTAGACGCTTTGGAGATCGCTATTGGGCGCTTTGGGGATCACTATTGGGCGCTTTGGAGATCGCTATTGGGCGCTATGGGGTGGTTTGAGATCGCTATTGAACACTTTGGAGATCTATATTGGACGCTTTGTAGATCGCTATTGGATGCTTTGGAAATCGCTATTGGATGCTTTGGAGATCGCTATTGGACATTTTGGAGATCACTATTGGACTCTTTGGAGATGGCTATTGAACGCTTTGGAGACCGCTATGGAACACTTTGGAGAGCGCTACTGGACGCTCTGTAGATTGCTATTGGATGCTTTGGAGATTGCTATTGGATGCTTTGGAGATTGCTATTAGATGCTTTGGAGATGGCTTAGGACACCACTATTAAACACTATTGATAGCTTTATAGAATGCTTATTTGGATACTGTGAACTCTGCATTTTGTTTAAACCATTCACAACATTGCATTCAGGGAATCCGTGTGCTTTACTGGCCAAGCAGAAAGCGTGTCGGACAAATACCAAACCCATGCTTTTGCTTTCAAGTGACAGACTAATAATATTTTTGTTAATTATAAAGCCAATATTTTATAGTCATTTACAGATTAGGCATGCTGATATTTATCAGAATAGTAGTCTGTGTTGTTACATCATATTGACATCATTAAGTGTGCATAAATCCAAATAATCCTAAAAGACACAACAGTCGGCAGTAGTGTAATATCCTTTTTTAATTTTTAATTTGAAAAATAACTTACATAAATCTCTGTACTCAACCATACTTCACCAAGACATAGCCTTGGCATTAACACATTGCACCAAAAAAGAAAATGAAAAGGCATTCAAAAGGATAAATTACATATGTCTTTTTCATCATGTGAGGCATTTTTCCTGCTCCAGAAGAGTGTCGTCACGGAATCTCGTTTATTCAAATTCTGACATCTAAAAAGGTATGTACAATGGAAATCAAAAACGTAAAATATATACCGCAGTGACAAAAGTTCCCTTGGACGTTAAATTGGTTATCTCCGCGTGGAGAAGGAATAATGCCCCAGTTCAATTTCATTTAGACATACTGCAACCATAAGATTCTGTCTACCTCCCACACATGAGAAGTAGTTCTTTTTTTTTCTTTTTTTTACTAAAAATAGAAAATAAAAAATAATCAGGTGTTGGCTTTTAAATGAAACTAACAAAAATATAGTAAATCAATATTCTCATTCAAACAAAAGCAAAACATTTTATGTGGCAATATCCCATATTGTTTGAACTTGTGATGAGCTCATTTCATAAAGAGTGCTTGTCTTGAACCCCAGCAACTTGTGTTCTTTTTGCAGGTTTGCTGCCTCTTGATGACTTATAGACCTTTTGTGTTGTACCAATACACAATATTTTTGCATGTTTGTCAACAATACTGAAAGAAAATACACTTGTAATCCCCCCCACCCCCGTTAATAGAAAATAGGTTCCTCGTCACTTTTCTCCTCATATCCTCAAAGAAAATATGAGTGGAATGTTTTGTTAAACCTTCGCTGATTGGTCACCAGAAGAAGACCGAAAAAACTAATTTAGTCGTGTTAGATTTTAACGTGAGGGAGAAAAATGAATGAAGTTGACATGCACTGTACAAGAAATTGCTAAAAAATTCCAAATATCCTCTTTTATCAAACATGCTGAGTTACTTTAAGGTGTGCCCAAGCCATGTTGCAGATAATCCTTTTCAACATGCTTGTTAAAGAAATCAAATTCAAACTAAAATGCATATCAAAACAATATTGAGGTGTGAAATAAGCAGTCCTAAAATGTGGACACTATCAGGGGACTGAACAATGGTCGTATAATGAAACAGTACAATGTGAAGTACCCTGGGACAAAAATGTACAATTTGCACATAATGTTTATCTTCATGAGGCTTGAGCCTTTTACCTTTTGAAATAAATCATTTACATTTATTTGTACCTTTTTTTATCGTCACACAAACATTATCTGTTAAATACTCCCGAATGTCCCCTTATGTTGCTGACTTATGAATGTTCTAAAGACTGTTAAGCAATGACTTCTTTCCGAGTCACCATGTTGCATTCACTCCCCCCGACTTAAAACCATGCACGAGTGAAATTTATCTTTAAAAAATAATATCCACTGCCAAAAAATGGCTGATCAGTTTGATTCACTTTTCTTTTCTTCTTTTTTTTTTTTTTGCAAGTTACAGCCTCAAGAAAATAATTGTCTTCTGTTTTTTTTTTTTACTGAGCTAAATTGGTCTGTCCATGCAAATGAACGAAAACAGGAAAATATATTTTTCTCAGATAATTGTCATACAATATATCGAAAGAGAAAGCAAGAAAGAAAAAAAACAAAGATGGTAGATTGCACATCTTTTTCATTGGGGTTTTGATGACTTTGCTAATTTGTAGCCTTGGGTTCCATTGGTTGAGCACATAAACGAGAGTCTGCAGGCTAGCAGGGGGTAAAAAGTAATCGACTCCAAAAACTGGCGTGACCAAGCATGTGATGAAAACCGCCATCACCCCCTTCAGACATGAAACGGGAACAAAATAAATGGAAAAATAAATAAATAAATGAAAGCATCTATTTTTCATTCCAAAAGGGCTTCTGTAGAACTCATTTCGTGGTTCTCAGTGCTGACCCCCATGGCTTCGAATTGGATGAAAACCTGGAGATGACGGATTCCTCGTGCTAAGGAGTTCATTCCAGTTTCGTCCCAAGAAGAAGAAGAACGACGCCCAGCATTCCCGGCCGCTGAGCGCTTGCGATGCGCTTTCACCGCGTGCACCGTGTGTGCGACGCTTTTTTTTGCTCAAAACACAGGCTCACCTTTGCTCCCCTAGAAACAGGCTCAGAAGACACAACATCAAGCATGCAGTGTAACTGGGGGGGCGTGGCCTTCCATCGCAACATTGGCTGCTACAACGACGCTAATCAGTCCGCACGCTGCTATGACCGCGAGAAACTGTCCAGCGAGGACTGGGAAGCTCTTCTTGTTAGGGGGGCGAGGGTCGGGTCCACCAGTGAGGAGGGAGGAAAGAGCTTGAACCAGCCAATCACCATGTTGGACAGGTCCAACTCATCTAACAGTATCTGAACTGCTCCCATGAAAGATTTATGGTCCATGCGTCCGTAGTCGCCCCAGACAATCACCTGAAAGAAGAAAAAAGTGAGGCTTTAAACTGTGAATCAGGGGTGACTGAAAACAAGTTTTGTTGTACAAAACCCAAAACCAGCGAAGTTCTATCGTAAATAAACAATTTGAAAATCCTTTTCAACTTATATTCAATTGAATAGACTGCAAAGACAAGATATTTCATGTACCAACTGAGAAACTAATTTATTTTCTTGCAAATAATCATTAACTTAAAATTTAATGGCAGCAACACATTGCAAACAAGTTGGCACAGGGGCATTTTTACCACTGTGTTACATGGCCTTTCCTTTTAACAACACTCAGTAAACATTTGGGAACTGAGGAGCATACTTGCCAACCTTGAGACCTTCAAATTAGGGAGATTGGGGGCGGTTGGGGGGTGAGGGGATTTGAGGTGGGCGGGGTTTGGAGGTCGGGGTTTGGTGGTAGCGGGGGTGTATATTGTAGCCCGGAAGAGTTAGGGATGCAAGGGATTCTGGGTATTTGTTCTGTTGTGTTTATGTTGTGTTACGGTGCGGATGTTCTCCCGAAATGTGTTTGTCATTCTTGTTTGGTGTGGGTTCACAGTGTGGCGCATATTTGTAACAATGTTAAAGTTGTTTATACGGCCAACCTCAGTGTGACCTGTAGTATGGCTGTTGATCAAGTATGTCTTGCAGTCACTTTCGTGTGTATGCGGAAGCCGCATACAACATGTGACGCTGTTTGTATGGTGAAAAAGCAGACCGTCGACAGGTTGTAGAGGACGCTAAAGGCAGTGCCATCACGGCACGCCCTTAATTTTGTTGTCCGAGTGACAATCGGGAGAAATTCGGGAGAATGGTTGCCCCGGGAGATTTTCGGGAGGGGCACTGAAATTCGGGAGTTTCCCGGAAAAATCGTGAGGGTGACAAGTATGCTGAGGAGACCAATTTTTGAAGCTTTTCAGGTGGAATTCTTTCCCATTCTTGCTTGATGTACAGCTTAAGTTGTTCAACAGTCCGGGGTCTCCGTTGTGGTATTTTAGGCTTCAGAAATGTTGTTCTTAAACTGTTTGGACAATTTGCTCACGCATTTGTTGACAAAGTGGTGACCCTCGCCCCATCCTTGTTTGTGAATGACTGAGCATTTCATGGAAGCTGCTTTTATACCCAATCATGGAACCCACCTGTTCCCAATTAGCCTGTTCACCCATGGGATGTTCCAAATAAGTGTTTGATGAGCATTCCTCAACTTTCTCAGTCTTTTTTGCCACTTGTGCCAGCTTTTTTGAAACATGTTGCAGGAATCAAATTCCAAATGAGCTAATATTTGCAAAAAATAACAAAGTTTTCCAGTTCGAACGTTAAATATCTTGTCTTTGCAGTCTATTCAATTGAATACAGGTTGCAAAGGATTTGCAAATCATTGTATTCTGTTTTTATTTATGATTTACACAACATGCCAACTTCACTGGTTTTGGGTTTTGTACTTATATATTAGCATCCTGTATCCATATACTTGCAAGATACATTTTGGGCATTGAAGATGCTAAAACTGATGTAATGTACCTCAATATATGCTAAGTTATCCTAATAAAACATCTACATCTTAGCTTTGTGTTACAGGTAGGGAACGATCGGTACATAGGAATCAATACCGGTACTCAATGGTACCAATTTACGGTACATTTGTGTGGCTTTTGAAATGTATTAACAAACGTTAACGTTAAGGTTTCAAAATGTATTTATTTTTAAAAAATCTATTCAACATTTAACACTGAGATGTGCTGCCCATTTGTTATCTTGTCTTCTGACAGTACAGTACTGTATTGTATTGTATTGCAGATTTTGCATGCAGTTGCAATTCTACAATGTTAGAAGGCAGTAGTGTATAGGTGTCAAACTCAAGGCCCGGGGGCCAGATGTGGCCAAATTCGGTACCCATAGCTGATTTAAGTTGACAGAGCAAATGATTGTAATATCTAATAACATATTTCATTAATAATATATATATATTTTTTACAATATAAGTAATAATGGCCCGCGGGCTGCACTTTAGACACCCCTGCAGTAAATGAATGTTTTTTTTCCTTACCTGTAAAACTTTGCCCCCTGGTTTCTCCTCAAACGGCAGTTGCTGCTGGTAAAGAGGATCCAAGGTTTTCCTTGCTACTTTTGTTTTCTTTTTGGCTATGCAGACTCCGTTTTCCAAAAGGTAGACCTTGACATACGGTGCTGGGAAGAAAGGAGAGGACATCAGACATCACTTTCATACTCCAAGAAGGGAGTTTTCTCATTATTTGTGCGTCAGATTTCATCCACACACCGCCGTAGCGTAACTACCTGGCAGCGCCTTGGAACCTGGTTTTCCTACAAGGCCACGAGCTCTGATGACCTCCACCTCCAGTGCTCCTTTCTTCTCCACCATGCCGATTTGGATGTCCCCTGGACAAAAATGCAAAACATCAATGCTAGCTCCAGCAGGGGGCGAGGGGGGCAACGCGTCCCTTTAAGGATTCTCATTCTTACCCATTGGTGGAGTCGCCAGTGTCTGCCGTCCCACCAGCTGGGCAGGTCCCAGTCCATCCAGAAAGTCACTGAACTGAGCATCCGATGACAGCCTCACACCTGGGAAGATGAGACTGGAACAGAGAAAAGAGGTACGTGTTACCACCTACGTCTGTATCAATTTAGGTGAACAGCTGACTAAAGTTAAGGTACTAGGATTCTCTGGGCAGTGAATCTTTCACAAGTAAAGTGTTCAGGTTATCTTTAAAGACGTTCCGCCTCTCATCTGAGCAGGCTCCATTAGTTCATGCTAAAATACTTGATAAACAGCTCTAGTCTGAGGGGATGGTGTTGTATCCAAATATTTATTCTTAGACTAGAGCTAAAGAATACATTGGTTATCAGCACCATTCCCTCAAACTAGAGCCAAAGTATAACATACTTGGATCCAGATCCATCCCCTTAAGACTAGAGCTAAAGAATAACATACTTGGATCTTTCACACTATATCCTTAAGACTAGAGCTAAAGAGTAGCATACTTGGGTCCCTCAGACTACAACTAAAGAGTAACATACTTGGATCCAACACAACATATTTTTTTCCTCCATAATTGAGAAGCACTGCATTAGAAGCGTTTCCTTTAACTTGGACACACACATCTATACCTTTGGCCCTTCTATGCCAGTCATTTCCAGGAATTATCTCACCCTCTGAGAAGTCTCTGATTTACTAATGTTTTCCAATGTTGTAAAAAATGTGTAGATAAATAAATAAATATTACATTTCAACATTTCTGATTTGCGTCAGCCTGCGACACATAGTCATTTTGATAGTAGGCTAATATAGACACTTACATCATGTGTTGCCTTCATTATAACACTTATATAAGGCTGTTCATTTATTCGTGGCTCCAGACATATTTTGTTTTTGTATTTTTGGTCTAATATGGCTCTGTCAACTTTTTGGGTTGTTGACTCCAGGTCTAGAACAGTGATTCTCAAACTGTACCAGTAGTGGTACACAGGCTCCATGTAGTGGTACGCCAAATAATCAATTATGTGCAATTATTTTATTTGACTCATTATCTATATACAGTGTTTTAGTTTCCTACATTCAAACACAGTGTTACTGTTCAAACTGTGTGTAATGTTACAGTGGCCAAAAATATAAAAATGTGCCTGTTAAATAAACCCTCTGCCTTGTTTTTTTTACTTACTTAGGCCTACTACGTTACTGTATTTTTATGTTGGTGAAAAAAGTTTGCGAACCACTGGTCTAGAAAACGTATTTACACATCATCCTTGTGTCTTGTCTGTGAATATTCTCACCCATTCAGGTCATTTTATGCTCAGGACATTGACTTGATCGCAAACGGACTGTTCAGCTCAGCTCGTCTTTGGAAAAGTTTCGCTCTCACCCGAGCAGGATTCATTAGTACATGCTCAAAGACGAGTTGGAGGCGATGGCTTCGGATCCTATCCTTTGGCTCGAGGTTAAGTTCTCGGATACAATGACTTAGATGAATGAAAATATTCAAAGACAAAACACTAGGATGATGCACAAATACATTTTCTATATGGTTTGCTCTCATTAGCTGGAGCCTATCTCAGCTGACTTCGGGTAAGAAACCTGGACTGGTTGCAAGCCAATCACAGCACACGCATAATAATAAAAATTCAATCTCATACCAATTTTAGAGTCTGTAACATGCATGTTTTTTGACATTGGAGGAATAATTCCACGCAAACACACATATGTTGTAAGACAAATTCCCAGACTGTAAGGCAGCTGTGCACTTCTCCTTTGCGCTGCCTATCAATAAGCAGTTTATTGTGTTCCTGCAAATCCAAACTCAAGGTCGGTGCTGGTCTGCTTACTTTCCCTCGGAGCTGTAGCTGTTCATGCTGCCATCTGTGGACTCTCGGCTGGCCTGTCGAGTCATCCTGCTCCTCATTTCCACCGCCAGCCCCGTCTCTGTGCTCCTCTGGATGGTGCTACGCAACTTCTTGCCTCCCGCTTCTGTACACACACAAGCCATGCAAGAGGAAACAGAGCAGTCAGAAAAGAGCATCAATCTACCGCATGTTTGGCTCTGAATACTGCAACACTTTTATTTTGACAAAACAAAAGCTCCAAAAGGACTGGGAGCTTCTGCGCCTCTAAAAATCCAGCATCTGCTTCCTCTACAGAAGGTAATCCAACATGACAGCTGACTGCCCTCATCAGCCTGCAACCACTCATCTTGCTCAGACCTCCCAGCCTGCATGTTAGCCACATGGCAGATCCACCTCAACTCACGTCCAGGATCCACTAAAAGACACAACTTTTTATAGGCATGCTTCCTTTTCCACTCGAAAAGCTCCTGTGACGTGAAGTCATTTAGCCTTGAAATCTCAGCGATTCAATCCGCCGGCTGCACCTTACAATAGGAGCAGCAAGGACAAAGGCCGTCTCTTACGTGGGCGGCAACTCATTGAGCTCCAATGCTTGCAGGCCGTTATCAATGAAATAAGTATAGACAGCTTTCACAGGCAGATTGGAAGAACGTTTGCTCTGGTACGGAGGAAATCACAAAAAAAATGTGGACAACTTGGCCCCAGTGTGAAATAATACATGAATTTATAAACTCACTGAAAGCAAGGTGATGTAAGATGTTGGTAATCGACTTTACTGGACGAAACAAATGGATTTATTGTTAGACTCATAAAGAATCGAGTCATGTTAGGAGCAACATGGCTCTAAGATAAAACAATTACTGTAACTTTTGGTATCATCTGTCAATCTAATCTGATTAAATTGGTGGTGGTGTCACAACGTGCACACGTGTTAAATGGGCTTTTATTTTGACACGTCATTCATCTACCTATGGCACGCAGTATTAGAGGGAAATGGGTGTTCCGTATCTCCCCCGAGGATATTTCGACATGGGAATCGAACCCACAACCATTAGTTTGGTAGTTAACTATTTAAATAGCTAAACCATGCTTGACAAATAAATGTTACTTATACTTTTGTTGTTTATTTGGCCTGATATTGATTAGACAATTAGGGTTAATTGTCATAAACACACATTCTGGAGGTAGGCCATAACAAAGCATCAACTATATTTAGAATGTGTTGGTTTTGGAACTGTCTTGTTAATAGGCCATCTGGGTATTTAACAACAGTTGTTGTGGTTGTTTTTCGAAAGAAAAAATCATTGTCATGATCTTACATAACAGCTATTAGTTTCTATAATATTTACTGTCCAGCGGTCTTCCTAATGTTTCCAATTCCTGTTTGTCTTTACCTCTTGTCTGAGCGCTGGCTCCCTTTACCTGTCCCTGATTGGTATCCAGTACACCTCTGTCCCTGGTTGCCAATCTGGATGTATTTTTTTTCATGCTAACCCAGTCCTGTGCTCTATTTATGTTTTCGTTTCCCTAATAAAATGGCTTTTGCTTGCACTTCGCCTGCTGCTTTCTGCATCCTGGGGTCCAGATCAACAACACCAAAAATAACATTCAGAGGCATTAGTACCCTCCAAAAAGCCAGTGCCGATGTCAGTGTACATGCGTGTCGTTGTTTTCTGACAAAAGAAATAGACCACAAACACATGTCCACTGCAGAGGACGCCTGGCTCTCAGGGGTATATTGTACAGTAATGATATAAAATATATGACACAATTTTGGTAAATAAGTTGTTGAACATGGACTATACCAGATACAATTTGGTTGCCAATACTATGGCTGTCAAATACCAGTTGTTCTTAAACGTAAAACCAATCGAGTGGACCAGCCCGACAGAAGTATGATAATATTAATAATGGATCAGATTTATATAGCATTTTTCTATACACCCAAAGCAATTTACAGTGAGCACTGAGAACCCATCAGTCATTCACTCAACACTCACACGTGATGGTGGTAAGCTACATTTGTAGCCACGGCTGCCCTCGTGTAGACTGAAACTTGGCAGCCAATTCGGGCCAAACATTAATCCACATTCATAGACCAGTGTGGGAGAAGACATTGTCTTGCCCAAGGACACAATGGCAGTGACTAGGATGGCAGAAGCTGGATTCGTACCGGAAACCCCTTAAGTTCTGGACGATTGCGCTACCATCATCATCATCATCATTTCTTTTTATTCCTTTCATAAAAATGCATATATACAAGCCATGTACAGTTGACACTTTCATCGTTTTTTAGTTTCTTATACATTTCCATGATCAGAAAGGAGCAGATGGAAGAATACTATTCTTATATTTAACTGCCCCCTTTTTAACACAAATTATTTAGATGACTTTATAACTGTTCCCTCCACCAACACCCGAACTCCAACATACTTTTAATTTTCGTTTAAGCATTTTCAAAATGACACGTCCAATCAAAATCAAAAAGCAGTTTGATATAATTCCAGTTGTCTCTTTTTGTAACTCTTTTTAAATTCAAAGATATTCTTGCAACTTTTTAAGTCTTTGTCTAGAGAATTCCATGCTTTCACACCAACAACAGACCAGCACATTTGCTTCAAATTTGTTCGCACTCTTGGATGTTTAAAGTCATACGGCCTTCTGTGGTTCTCATCTTCAGACGTGAACACAAATAACTTTTGAAAGTCCTTCGGAAGAACTTTATTTCTAGCTTTGAACATCACTAATAGAGTATGCAATTCTACAATGTCTTTTAGTTTTAATAATCCTGACCTAATGAAGAGTGGATTTGTGTGGTCTCTATATCCTACTGTACAAATTATACAAATGGCTCTTTTCTGTGAAAGAAATAAAGGCATTATGTTGCTGTGATATGTATTTCCCCATATTTCTGACCATCTGAGCCACGCTGCCCAAAATGTGAGGGTTCCGATGATGAAGGTTGTTTTTTTGGCAGAAAAAGAAGGTCAATACTGAGGATGACTCATGACGGAGCAATTAGGTCTGGATGGAGTAGAACAGCTTGATTTAAATAGAAGTTGTTTGTATCAGTTCAATATTGAAATATAAGACTCAAGACAATTTTCTAATGCATCACAAAACAAAATAAATACCGTAAAATGATTTAAGTACACACTAAAACTATTGGATACACAACTGTAAATTATAGGCAATCACTTGTTCCAAATACTAAATCTCTGGTTTTCATTAACTGAGTATGTCTCTACAAATTGAGAGTCCGGCCTGGTGAACAGAATGTTGGCACATCCAACATTCAATTCCTATATTACCTTGTCTGCTGAGAAAAAGTTTGGACACACTCAAGCTACCGAATACTAAGGTGTGTCCAAATCCTACAAGCCTTTCCTCCTAAAGCCCATGCAGCATCCCTAGGCCTCCTCTTACCTCCGTCGTCTTCATCGAAGGAGTTCATGCAGGGGAAGTAGACCGCCAGGGCTTCGAAAGATGCGGACAAGCTCATCTTGCTTTGGGAGCGCTGGATACGCATCCCGGCAACAGGAGCAGAGGTGTCATGTCCCTGCCTGCCCATGGTGACCGGCGGCCCGCTCTCAATGCAGCGGATCGATTGAGCGACACTAACGAATATCAGGTTTGTGTTTGGAGATTGATTCTATGCTGCTGCCTGGCCTGAGCTGTGGATGCTCCCTCAGTGGCTGAGTCTGCTGTGCGTCTGATGCTCCCTGCAGCACCTCTTTCTTCTGCTGGGAGGGGAGAGAGCTGCACCACACTCCACCAATCACAGGGCGTCTCCACCGACCGTATGGGTGAACAAGCTCTACCTAGAGATACGCCCCCCCTCCTCCTTCGAGTCCATTTGCACCAATTCATTCGCCTCTATTGACTTGTTCTTTTCCACCGCTGCTAGACTGTGCTGTTCATCGCTGCTATATTCATTCAATTTCATCCCTATCATATTTTCCAACCCCTCCTCCTCACATGCTAACCACAGAGGCCAGTGAAAACAAGCCGTCATCATGCCTGCCAGCAGCCACACTCCACTCGGAACGTGCCAGATTCAGTGCCTTTATTGTTCTCATTGCCCTTGCTACCATAACACAGCTGTGTTGACCGAGTAGGAATTATTGTTTGTGCAGAAATGAGAAATCCAGAAGACGATCACGTTCGCACGCTCGACATTTACCATCCATCAATAGCTCCTTGTTCAGTTTCCCTTCAACAATAACAGAGCACGTGCCCACAGAAACATCACAGATGTTTTGTGTGAGTTAAAGTCAAACGGAGCCAAGAATGAACCCTTTTTGAGTTAGGTCAACCTGTTTTAAACCTTTAGTTTAAGACTCCCTTAGTTCTGTTTCAGCACCCCTGGGTTTGTGTTTCTTGGTTGTCATGGGTGCTGATTGTTTTCACCTGCCTCTTAATAGTGTTTTGGACGCTCACTTGCTCCCGGGCACTAATCAGAGAGCTATTTATTCCTACCTTTCGCCACACTTGACCTGGCTTTCTTGTTTGCTGCAAGCAACAAGTTACGTTTGTGTATACCTTGCTTCTGGTGCCTATGCCTGTTTATCTTTTGATTCATGTACTATGTTTCGCCTTAGCTCCTACACTACCGTTCAAAAGTTTGGGGTCACCCAAACAATTTTGTGCAATAGTCTTCATTTCTAAGAACAAGAATAGACTGTCGAGTTTCAGATGAAAGTTCTCTTTTTCTGGCCATTTTGAGCGTTTAATTGACCCCACAAATGTGATGCTCCAGAAACTCAATCTGCTCAAAGGAAGGTCAGTTTTGTAGCTTCTGTAACGAGCTAAACTGTTTTCAGATGTGTGAACATGATTGCACAAGGGTTTTCTAATCTTCAATTAGCCTTCTGAGCCAATGAGCAAACACATTGTACCATTAGAACACTGGAGTGATAGTTGCTGGAAATGGGCCTCTATATACCTATGTATTGCACCAAAAAACAGACATTTGCAGCTAGAATAGTCATTTACCACATTAGTAATGTATAGAGTGTATTTCTTTAAAGTTAAGACTAGTTTAAAGTTATCTTCATTGAAAAGTACAGTGCTTTTCCTTCAAAAATAAGGACATTTCAATGTGACCCCAAACTTTTGAACGGTAGTGTATATTCACAGGTTTAATATTACAGTACGAGGGATTAGGGATCAATACCGACACAGATCACATGTATCGACTGTACATTTTGCAATGTGTGTACCGTAAGTGCTATTGGCAGTTTAACAATAACAACACACCATTTGAATTGGTTCCTTGTTCTCTTTTAATCTATTCAATTGTTTGAGCAAAACAAAGTCATCCGTCCATCCATTTCCTACCGGGGTAACGGGGAAGCCTATCCCAGCTGCACTTGGGCGGAAGGCAGGGTACACCTCATTGCAGGCAATAGTAGACAATAACAAAACAAAAGCAAAAACTACTATCTGCTACTCATTTACATCCTTTGCTTTTGCCCTCAAAGTCCTCCTGTGTCCACAGAATTATTCCCTAAATTTGTCCAAAATTTTTTGGGAGAATGTAAAAATATCGACCTAATCCCTTGGTATCGTCACTACTAGGGCTGCAACTAACAACTAATTTGATAATCGATTAATCTGTCGATTATTACTTCGATTAATCGATTAATAATCGGATAAAGGAGACAAACTACATTTTTATTGAAAAAAAAACCTAGCATACTGGCACCATACTTATTTTGATTATTGTTTCTCAGCTGTTTGTAAATGTTGCAGTTTATAAAAAAATAATAAAAAAGTAGCCTCTGCACATGCGCATAGCATAGATCCAACGAATCGATGACTAAATTAATCGCCAACTATTTTTATAATCAATTTTAATCGATTAGTTGTTGCAGCCCTACTCACTACCAATTTATGGATCGATCTGCCCTCCTATTAAGTGTCGTCTATTGACCATGACAATGCTGACACGCCAACAGTTATTGTTATATTATCCTCTCTTGACTCTAGACCAAAACCTTGGTCTAGAGTCTAGACCAAGGTTTTTTTTTAGCTTTTTGACATGAGGGCTATTGGGCTAAAAGTATTTGGCCAGGGGCAGAAAGTCGACTGCATGTAAAGTAACAATATATATATATATATATATATATATATATATATATATATATATATATATATATATATATATATATATATATATATATATATATATATATATACATGCACATTTAAAGCCTATACATATATATGTATAAGTACATGTGTATATACAGTACAGGCCAAAAGTTTGGACACACCTTCACTTCATTAAATGCGTTTTCTTTATTTTCATGACTATTTACATTGTAGATTGTCACTGAAGGCATCAAAACTATGAATGAACACATGTGGAGTTATGTACTTAACAAAAAAAGGTGAAATACCTGAAAACATGTTTTATATTCAAGTTTCTTTAAAAAAGCCACCATTTTCTCTGATTGCTGCTTTGCACACGCTTGGAATTCTCTCGATGAGCTTAAAGCACACCTGTGAAGTGAAAACCCTTTCAGGTGACTACCTCTTGAAGCTCATCGAGAGAATGCCAAGAGTGTGCGAAAAAGAAATCAAAGCAAAGAGTAGCTATTTTTGAAGAAACTACATAGAACATGTTTTCAGTTATTTCACCTTTTTTTGTTAATGAAAATAAAGAAAACACATTGAATGAGAAGGTGTGTCCAAACTTTTGGCCTGTACTGTATATACATGTATATTTTAATAACATTTCAGTTTGTGTACTTTTTGAGCACATTTAACAATACCTTGATAATAATGATAACTGGGATCATTTTGGTCACAATAACTGCGTCATGAATTGTTGAAATCTTTTCATGCAAGCTGCTCCTTGCATCGTGAGCATGAAGAAAAAAATTGTCCTTTCAAAGAAGGGCAACCTACTTCCAAGAAAGAACCACTTAAAGCGCACAGTTTATTGGTAGTTTTCGTCTGGGTCAGCACAGCCAACAACAACAACTCTAGACATACATCTGGGGGAAATTGGACCAAAAACAAATAAACTAATTGGGTCATTTTAAATGGGCACTCTTATGGTGTTTCTTTTTCCTATCAGTTTCAGCCTAGGCTTAGACTGCGTACGTTGGTTGGTGTTTTCTCAGCTTCTCCGGTGGTTGGAAACAGACAGCCTGACAGTCCTCTGGATAGAGTTTTCAACAGACATCCATGTTCCTCACTGACTTTACCCGCCAGAAAAAGCAGCAGTTTGACATTTCTTATAGATAATCAAACTATTCCTTATGTTTTCTGCATGTAAAACTGTAATTATTCTCTAAAATTGTTGTTTTTGTTAATCTTTTTGGGGGTCTAAAACATATATTTGCAGGTTTTCGTCGGATCTTTTGAAACAAATTACTAAAGAAAACCGAGAAATTAGGGTTGCAGTATATAGACGATATAAATTATATAAATTTGGCCGATGATTAGAGATTGGTACCGTTCACATTTGAACTGACACGGTACCAATTCCTGGTACCTATGAATCGATAACGGTACTCAATGGTGCCAATTGTTGTTACTTTTGTGTGTGTTGTGTTATTGTTTTTGATAAAATAATCAAATTTTTTATTGCAACATTTAAACATTAGCTATTTATTGTAACTGCTTTTCAGATGTTGTATCTTGTTTTGTTGTAACATTTCTGAGTCTCATTTTTAAAGGCCTATTGGAATGATTTTTTTTTATTTAAACGGGAATAGCAGATCCATTCTATGTGTCATACTTGATCATTTCGCGATATTGACATATTTTTGCTGAAAGGATTTAATAGAGAAAATTGACGATAAAGTTCGCAACTTTTGCTCGCTGACAAAAAAAAAGCCTTGCCTGTACCGGAAGTAGCGTGACGTCACAGGAGCTAGTATTCCTCACAATTCCCCATTGTTTACAATGGAGCGAGAGAGATTCGGACCGAGAAAGTGATGATTACCCCATTAATTTGAGCGAGGATGAAAGATTCGTAGATGAGGAACGTTACAGTGAAGGACTTGAGAGACAGTGATGGACGTATCTTTTTTCGCTCTGACCGTAACTTAGGTACAAGCTGGCTCATTGGATTCCACACTCTCCTTTTTTTATTGTGGATCACGGATTTGTATTTTAAACCACCTCGGATACTATATCCTCTTGAAAATGAGAGTCGAGAACGCAAAATGGACATTCAGTGCCTTTTATCTCCACGACAATACATCGGCGAAATGCTTTAGCTACGAGCTAACGTGATAGCATCGTGCTTTAACTGCATATAGAAACAAAAAAATAAAGGATAGAAGGAAGGATAGATAGAAAATCAACAATACTATTAAACCGTGGACATGTAAATACACGGTTAATGCTTTCCAGGCTGGCGAAGGTTAACAATGCTGTGCTAACGACGCCATTGAAGCTAACTTAGCAACGGGACCTCACAGAGCTATGCTAAAAACATTAGCTCTCCACCTACGCCAGCCAGCCCTCATCTACTCATCAACGCCCGTGCTCACCTGCGTTCCACCGATCGGCAGAAGGACGAAGGACTTCACCCGATGCGTTTGGCGGCCCGGAGACGTAGGAAGTCAAGGTGAGGTCGGCGGCTAGCGCGGCTAGCGCGGCTAGCGCTCCAACAAAGTCCTCCTGGTTGTGTTGCTGTAGTCCGCTGCTAATACACCGATCCCACCTACAACTGTCTTCTTTGCAGCCTTCATTGTTCATTAAACAAATTGCAAAAGATGTCCAAAATACTGTGGAATTATGAAATGAAAACAGAGCTTTTTGTATAGGCTTCTACGGGTACCATAACTTCCGTTACTCTGACTTCGTCACGCGCATACGTCATCATACCGCGACGTTTCAGCCGGATATTTCCCGGGAAGTTTTAAAAGTGACTTTATAAGTTAACCCGGCCGTATTGGCATGTGTTGCAATGTTAAGATTTCATCATTGATATATAAACTATCAGACTGCGTGGTCGGTAGTAGTAGGTTTCAGTAGGCCTTTAAGTATGACATCAAGTTGCAATTACAATTGTAAGTCCATCCATCCATCCACTTGTCCCTTTCAGGGTCACGGGGGGTGCTGGAGCCTGTCTCAGCTGCATTCGGGCGGAAGGCGGGGTACACCCTGGACAAGTCGCCACTTCATCACAGGGCCAACACAGATACACAGACAACATTAACACTCACAGTCACACACTAGGGATCATTTAGTGTTGCCAATCAACCTATCCCCGGGTGCATGTCTTTGGAGGTGGTAGGAAGCCGGAATACCCGGAGGGAACCCACGCAGTCACGGGGAGAACATGCAAACTCCACACAGAAAGAGTCCAGGATCGAAGCCAGGACCTTCGTATTGTGAGACACATGCACTAACCTTTGTTCCACTGTGCTGCCCAGTTGTAAGTCCAAGACCTTAAATGTGTTATGTCTCGGTCGCATTTTACGACGCGGATCGTTCTCCCAAGATGATGATTTATTCTCATAAATTAATTAAAAAATACAAAAATACAAACAAGCGTGCCGATGGCACGGGGAGCTAAGGCGAAACTTAGCACATGAATCAAAAGATAAACAGGCATAGGCACCAGAAGCAAGGTATACACAAACACGTAACTTGTTGCTTACAGCAAACAAGAAAGCCAGGTCAAGTGTGGCGAAAGGTAGGAATAAATAGCTCTCTGATTAGTGCCCGGGAGCAGATGAGCGTCCAAAACACTATTAAGAGGCAGGTGAAAATAATCAGCACTCATGACAACCAAGAAACACAAACTCAGTGTTGCTGAAACAGAACTAAGGGAGTCTTAAACTAAAATAAAACATGATCCGGGCAACGGATCATCACAAAATGGCAGGAGTGTATAGTTTATGGTGTGTTGGCTAGTCAGTTCACTCCTTGATGAATGTAGTCTTCTGTTGTGCCCTCAAAAGTGTGGATACTGTAGGTATCGTACTTACTGCGCACTTGCTGTTTGATTGTAAAATGCATGTTAATTGTACTTTTCAATAACACATTTGAAGGTGTTGAAATCGCCATGTAAAATCGCTAATGCCAACCAGTAGTATATTTATAGCAAAGCCAATGTATATAAGCTTAAAAAAGCCGGCCTGAGTCGCAACACAGGTACCGTAACACGGCATCGTTGGATTTTACGTAAATCGGGGCTTGGTCAGACCAGCGGGGTTTGGTCGGTGCCAAAAAAGTACCGGATTTGTTACCCATCCCTATCGACGGTAAAGCTTTTAATACTGTCGTTTTCTTGTGATAATGCATGTAGATGACACATCGTAGTTGTTTGACAGTGACAAGCAAATGAATTAAGGCATCTTTGACGCAATGGAGCTTCCTCGCTAAAGAGCTAGCAGCTAAAGTCCTAAAGTCAGTATTTTCGCCTCCATGGCCGGCAAAAAAAAAAGTTTCTTCCAAGTATCATCACCGTAGGACTGGAGGACAAGGAATAGCTAAACATGCTACACTACACACCCTAGGTGTCACGGTGGCGCATGATTGCGGTTGTTGGCACGATTGTAGGACGCAGACAAGCAGGCGGTCTGCAAGCAGAAAGTCACTTTGTTCGGTACCAAGCAGAGTATCATAAGCAGAGAGCACCGGTGTGGGACGAGTAGTCAACCACGGGTGCAGAAGATAGCCATAAGCAGGAGAAGAATAAGGGAAAAAGGAACTAATTTAAATATTTATTAATATTGTCACCCTTTTGTGATAAAAATGTTTATCATTTAATGATCCTAAAAAATGTAAGTACGAACACTGGTATGACCAATACTGCCCCTGTAACTAATTGGTATTGGATCGATTAGGAGTGTAGGAAAAAATCGATTTGAATTCAAATCGCCATTCTCACGTTGTGCGATTCAGTATCGATTCTCATATTTAAAAAAACGTTTTTTTTAATTTGTTTTTTAAAAAATTTTTCTATATTTTATTTTTATTTTTTTTAAATTAATCAATCCAACAAAACAATACACAGAAATACCATAACAATGCAATCCAATTCCAAAACCAAACCCGACCCAGCAACACTCAGAACTGCAATAAACAGAGCAATTGAGAGGAGACACAAACACGACACAGAACAATCCCAAAAGTAGTGAAACAAAAATGAATATTATCAACAACAGTATCAATATTAGTTACAATTTCAACATAGCAGTGATTAAAAATCCCTCATTGACATTATCATTAGACATTTATAAAAAAGAACAATAGTGTCACAGTGGCTTACACTTGCATCGCATCTCATAAGCTTGACAACACACTGTGTCCAATATTTTCACAAAGATAAAATAAGTCATATTTTTGGTTCATTTAATAGTTAAAACAAATGTACATTATTGCAATCAGTTGATAAAACATTGTCCTTTACAATTATAAAAGCTTTTTACAAAAATCTACTACTCTGCTTGCATGTCAGCAGACTGGGGTAGATCCTGCTGAAATCCTATGTATTGAATGAATAGAGAATCCTTTTGAATCGGGAAAATATCGTTTTTGAATCGAGAATCGCGTTGAATGGAAAAAATAGATTTATAATCGAATCGTGACCCCAAGAATCGATATTGAATTGAATAGTGGGACACCCAAAGATTCGCAGCCCTAGGATCAATACCCAAACTTGTAGTATCGCCCAAAACTAATATAAAGAATCCAAACAACAGAAGTGCTTATTACATTTTAACAGAAGTGTAGACTAAACCATGTTACAACAGAAAGTAACCAATTACTGTATCACAGTAAATATGTTGCTGCAAATTATATTAGCAGCCTTTGTAACTCGTTTTGAATTGACTCGTATTGTGTGAATGCTCCAAAGCATTCACACAATTTCTACACCAAAATTAATCTATTTATTATTCAACTTCAACTTCTTCTTCTCCAGATTTTGCCGCGCTCTACCTTCCACATTCTTCACCCGATTCAAACCGTTCCAACTTCAAACTGCTCAGCCTATTCGGTAATTGCGGGCTTTTCCTTGACAAATTACAAAAATTCCCAGATTTCCCAGAATTCCAGGTTTTCCGGGACATTTTTCCCATTCAAAATGAATTGGCCATTTTTCAAACTTCCACCCTTTCCACAGTTTTCAACCAATTCAAACCATTCCACCTTCCAGAAAATTCAAACTTCCCTTTTTCCAAGTTAAAAAAAATTCCAGGACTTTCCAGAATTCCTGGTTTTCCAAAGTCCTATTTTCACCCTTTTTTCTGGTGATTGCACCTTCCACATTTTTCAAACCTTCTACCGTCCAAACATTCCTCTTAATCAGGATAAAAAACAAAGTTGTTCTTTGAACCGGAAAAATTACCGGTTTTCCAGAAATTCCTAAATAACATTTCTCAATGAAAAATGTTACTACTTCAACATTTCTCGACCGATTTGAAAAATTCCAACACCAACAATTTCAACTCATTCAGAACATTCAAGTCTTTTAATGTTTTCCAAAAAAATTACAGTTTTTCCTGAAATTCCCAAATTTCCATGAAATTCCCATTGAAATGAATGGGACATTTCCAACTCCAAAATATTCAGCTTGTTCAAAATTGTGTGCTCTCCATGAACAATATTTTTTTAAAATCCCAGATTTCCAAGAATTCCCAGTTTTCAGGGACATTTTTCCCCATTCAAAATGAATTATCCATTTTTCAAACTTCCACAACTCCAACATTTTTCAACCTATTCAAACCACTCCACCTCCAACACATTCCACTCATACAACTAACACTTTCCCAAGTTCTAAACCAAATTCCCTTTTCCTGGAAATTCAAACTCTTTAACATTCAAACCATTCCAACATTCAAACTATTCTTACATTCATACTACATTCTGTCAGCATTTCAGTTCAACTTCAGCATTGGAGCATTCACAGGTAATTCCTTCAGGAATTGCCTCTTCTAGTTGCTACATAATATCTTGTGATTTATATCGTTACCGCAGGAGGGTCCAATATACACTATATTTCCAAAAGTATTTGGCCACCCATCCAAATGATCAGAATCAGGTGTCCTAATCACTTGGCCCGGCCACAGGTGTATAAAATCAAGCACTTAAGCATGGAGACTGTTTCTACAAACATTTGTGAAAGAATGGGCGGCTCTCAGGAGCTCAGTGATTTCCAGCGTGGAACTGTCATCAAGCAATCAATCAATCAATCAATGTTTATTTATATAGCCCTAAATCACAAGTGTCTCATAGGATGCCACCAGTGCAACAAATCCAGTCATGAAATGTCCTCGCTCCTAAATATTCCAAAGTCAACTGTTGGCTTTGTTATAAGAAAAATTTCGGACTGCATTGGGCCGAGTGTGAAATTAGGTGAGGAGGAATTATGGTGTGGGGTTGTTTTTCAGGAGTTGAGCTTGGCCCCTTAGTTCCAGTGAAATGAACTTTGAATGCTCCAGGATACCAAAACATTTTGGACAATTCCATGCTCCCAACCTTGTGGGAACAGTTTGGAGTGGGCTCCTTCCTCTTCCAAAACGCAAGGTCCATAAAGACATGGGTGACAGAGTCTGGTGTGGATGAACTTAACTGGCCTACACAGAGTCCTGACCTGAACCCGATAGAACACCTAGAATGGAGACTGAGAGCCAGGCCTTCTTGACCAACATCAGTGTGTGACCTCACCAATACACTTTTGGAAAAATGGTCGAAAATTCCTATAAACACACTCCGCAACCTTGTGGACAGCCTTCCCAGAAGAGTTGAAGCTGTAATAGCTGCAAAAGGTGGACCGACATCATATTGAACCCTATGGGTTAGGAATGGCACTTCAAGTTCATATGTGAGTCAAGGCAGGATGCCAAATAGTTTTGGCAATATAGCGTATATCAGGATATAGATTTTGGGGTGTATCGCCCTTTCTTAAGAGGTACCTCTGTAATTATCACTTTAAACTTGTTCATTGTTTGACACCATTTCAGTGTATATCAGGGGTCGGCAACCCGCGGCTCCGGAGCCGCATGCGGCTCCTTGACCACTCTGATGCGGCTCAGCTACATACATGCCGACCCCCCCGATTTTCCCAGGAGATTTATGGATGTCAGTGTCTCTCATAAATTACTCCCAGGGAAAAAATAATCCTATTTACACTCTAATTACTAAATAAAGGGCGTGCCCTAATTGCACTGCAGTAATTGTCCTCTATAACATTTACATACAGCGTGCCAGTCCAGCCACATGTTGCATGTTGTTATTACTTGCACATACAGGAGACAGCAAAGCATACTTACTCATCAGCCACACAGCTTACACTGACGGTAGCCGTATCAAACAACTTTAACATTGTTACGTTACAAATATGCGCCACACTGTGAACCCACACCAAAAAAGAATGAAAAACACATTTCTGGAGAACATCCCACCGTAACACAACATAAACACAACACAACCATTACCCAGAATCCCATGCAGCCCTAACTCTTCCGGTCTACATTATACACCCCCGCTACCACCAAATCCCCCCACACATCAACCCCCCGCCCCCTCTCCGTGCGTTGGTTGAGCGGAAGAGTTAGGGCTGCATGGGATTCTGGGTATTGGTACCGTCAGTGTAAGATGTGTGGCTGCTGAGTTAGTACGCCTTGCAAGCTGAAATTGCATTCTACTTGTGGTCGAGCGGGTACACTGTTAGGGCAGACTGTAGAGGGCGCCAAATGCAGTGTCATCACGCTCTGATATTCGGGAGTCTCCCGGGAAAAGTGAGAGGGTTGGCAAGTATGACGCTATCAAGCTCCATTCATTCAAAACTCGCGGGCTGCACTAACATCAAATTTCCACATTAAAGTGCGTGCCGGTGTGTGTGTCGGAGACCCCTGGTTAACATAGCACAAAGCATTTAAGCTTTGTATGCAGTGTTTTTCATTTTAAATTTTTTTTTGTGGCTCCCATTGCTTTCTTTAATTTGTGAAACTTGCCAAAATGGCTCTTTGAGTGGTAAAGGTTGCCGACCCCTGGTGTATATCATAGTGTATATTATCCCTCGTCTGCAGTGTCCTTTTACCTTGGTAGAGTTTCTTGCAGGAAATTGGTGTGCCTCCCACACCATGCAACAGTGTGACAGGAACAGCAAAGATGATGAGAACAAGTGCAATTTCGGTAATATATTTGATTAGATTTCAAGACAAGCAGCACAGCGGTAAATGATATTAGGCAGTCTAAGAAAGATGGGGGCAATACACCATCCTTACTTACAACAGCCAAGTAATGATCCAAGTCAAGCAAGAAAGATACAGCCATTAGCTTCCCGTCTGTCTCAGTCTCCACCGCCAAGTGGCACCGGTGGATGGCGCTTCCTCAAATAACACACCTAGCACGTGTTCAACTTTTGCACCTTCTAAAGTTTATTCGCAACCATCCACTCGCTGCACGTGCACAGAAGGGAAAAAAAAGAGCCGTTGCGATATTTTCTCAGTCAAACCCGCAAAGGTGACACGCGTCCAATGATTGCACCTTAATTAGATCTGCTGCAAATACAAATAAGTCCTGCTTTGCCTGACAATACTGTGTTTATCCAAGCTCCCAGTGTCAGCGAGGTTAATTACCACAGTATTTATGAGCGTTAAATTAGAATTGAATTGATGGGAGGATGAAAGGGCGTATTTTTCTGTAAAAGATGCTAATTACTTTGGTTGAAGCTTTGTAATTAGAGCTGAAAGGTTGGAGACTTTCCATTTTAGGTCAGGAATATGCACTTGCTTGACAGCACAGCATGACTAATACAGTTTACCACTAAAGCACCCTGACACGTATGCAGTCCCCCAGTCCAAAGGGACAAAACACAACATGACAGGAAATCCCGAGCGCCTCACAGGAAAGGAATCTGAAGAATTTGAGCAGTTCTACCGCGACGGGAAGAGAGCGTAACATCCCAGAAGTGTCGCGGAGAAAATCGCCTTGATTGGTCGTTCAACACAACTCGGTGAAGTGCTAGCAGACGCACAAATTCTTACACTTACAAACGTGCACATAGCCAGACGCAGCATCATAAGGACAGTTCCCTGCTGCACGCCTTGATATAGTCCAGTCTTACCATCTGCATCTGTGTCTCACCTTAGTAGATTGACAAATGAATAAGACGTAATATTTTACTATTCACTATTTACCATTCATTCATCCCTACATCCATCCATTTTCTACCGCTTATTCCCTTCATTCATTCATTATTCATTACAACTTTTGTGAATGTGTGACAAAACGTCCATGTTTTACCAACAACTTCACAATCACTCATCTTTTTTAGCCATCAATACTATTATTATGTCCTGACATCCTCCTAATGAAAACAATAAATAAATCAGGATAATTTTATTGTATTAGTTGGGGAAAAAAAGGGTAAAAATAAATAGTTTGATATAACGCCATGTTCTGGATAATGCCACCAGGATTTTATGCCCACGTCATATCGAACTTTCAGTTTCAGTTTATTTCGAACATGCATACAATACTATTACAATGTAATGCATCACATATTTCCAGTGGTTTCATTATAGCATATCCGAAAAGGAGTAGAAAGAAGAAGAGCTTATCTAATCATACCCCTTTTCATATCATAGCAGTTTTATCCCATTTCTTTGTTTTCTGTAACAGGACAGTAAATAAATATACAATAAGTAAACAAATATTAAATACATAAATAATCATTATCTCATTTTTGTTAAGGTTCATTATATTTATCATGATTCTTCTTCTTTGTACTTTGTGAACATTTGTAGTTTGAACAGTCTCTTAAACTGAATTATATTAGTGCCTTGTCTGATTTTTTTGTTTAAACCATTCCATAATTGAATTTCAAATACTGAAATGCTAAAGGTCTTAAGTGTTGTACGTGCATACAAATGTTTTATATTAGATTTCTCCTCTTTTGTTAAGAAGAATTGTTGTACATTCTTGGGTAGCAGGTTATAATTTGCTTTCTAAATAATTTTAGCTGTCATTGAATTTCAATATTTTCAATTCAATAAATAAAGAGTTTGTATGTTCTCTATATCCAACATTATGTATTATTCTAACTGATCTCTTTAGGAACACGGTTAGTAAATTAAGTGTATTTTTGTAGTTGTTTCCCCATATTTGTCAACAATAACTCAGATAAGGTAAGACTAACAAGCAGTAGAGCTTTCTAGTCCAGAAAATATTTTGCTTTATTCATTATTATGTTTCTTGCTACTTTATGTTGTATATTTTTTACATGAGGTTTCCAGTTCATTTTACCATCTATTATTACACCCAAAAATGTGTATTCTTTTACCCTTTCAATAACTACTCCATCTATTTGTATTGGTGTTAGACTTTCCCTTTGAGTGCATACACTGCAGCCTCTTGTGATAACAATATATGTAACGATATATTATTTGTCGTATAAATTGTAGTAGAATCATTTCGAAAGTGGTCAAAAAGTCTCCTAATTTAGTTGCATATATATGTCTTAACATATTGCGTCATTTCCAATTGTATTATTTTCTAAAAACTATTATTAATCGACTAGCTAATTTGTTGTTAATATCTGGTTACCTTCTGTTGTAACATGGTTCTAGCTACACTTCTGTTCAAATGTAATAAGCACTTATTCTTCTGTTGTTTGGATACTTCACTTTAGATTTGGGCGATACTAAAAATGTGGGTATCAATCCAATAGCAAGTCGTTAAATGGGCACTAGTATTAGTCATACCAATGCTGACACTTAAACTTTTTAGGATCACTAATTGATTACATTTTTGATCACAAGTGTAATCCGACAAAAATAACAGGTTGGCATTGAAATAATATCAATTAATATTCCCTTCTTTTCTTTTATCACATCAAAAAGTCATTAATGCAAATATAATAAAAAGCAAAAACTACTACTGACTCTTATTTATTGAGTTTATAAACAATAACAAAACATTTTTATGTGATAATTTAAAAAAATTCAATGTAATCACTGTAGTATTGACTATACACTAATACTCTACTTGGTATCGTTACTGTCAATATTTATACTGATCCACAACCACTGTTTACATTCAAAAGCTCTAGCTTAGCAGTTAGCTATGTTTTCTTGTATCCTCCTACGGCGTGAGGTGTAACATGTTTAGTCATTCGTCGTCGTCCAGTGATAATAATACTTGGAATAACCACAGTTTATTTGCCGCCAAAAAGGTGAGGATTTGCGAATTAGGCTGCACTATGGAGGGACATTAGCCGTTTGCTCGTTAGCAAGGGAAGATGAAAAAATGCATTGAGGAGATGGTCGTTTGCTTGTCGACGCCACATTTGGTGGACACAGCGAGAATGTGTTGTCAACATGCATTATAACAATACTACTAAAAGTTTTATGGTCGGCCAAATTTATATAATTCATCATCATATATATCGCACAATTCCACATGAAAGATTCATATACTGAAAACTGGAAATCAGAAGGAGCCACAAGCTCACATTATTGACTAAACTGGCCATATGCTTCATGTCTCAATAAGTTCCTCATGACAGCTCATAACAAGTTGTATGTTTTTGGAGAAGGCAAGAAGAGGAAGTTTATATTTTGGTTGCAAAAATCTAAAAATGTAAAATTGGAAGTTAGTATTTAGTCAGAAGCACATTGGCCCGGTGGTCAGATATTGCATGTTCCATTTACGCTTCAGTAAGTTCTCACTCGGTGCATGTGTGTTAAGTGAGCAGTACCATCCATTCTTCATCCG
>NC_084741.1:59974067-60041567 GCF_033978785.1 Entelurus aequoreus | reverse complement strand
CGTAGCTAGTGGGTCCATGACTTCTGTTTTGTCTGATCAGCTATTTTACTGCCGTGTTACAGACACGGTTTGGAAATAATAAAGGTATGTAAATAAACATTTACAAAATCTTTCTGTGTAAATTACTAATTTCACAACGTATATATCTGCAGCTAATATATGGAAAATTGTTTTTCTTATGAAATTTAGTGGGTGCGGTCTATATTCTGGTGCGCCCAATGGTCCGGAAAATACGGTATTATCCACGCCAACAGGCTTTCATGACTCATGGACAATAACCATCAAGGGGGAAAAGGGCTAAATGTGATTAGCGGTTTAGAGTGAGCAATCAAATACGAACATTTAAGCACTGTGAGACATGTGAGAAATAAAAGGTTAAAAACACACATTTTAATAGTTGTGTTTTTAACCCTACAGCCCAAGGAACCTCACTCCATTACAGTTGTGTAAAAATATTAATATGTATTACTTTCATAACCAGCGTCCTCTGCAGTAGACATGTTGGTCTGATTCTTTTGTCAGAGTAACACATTTCAGGGAAAAATAGCGACAAATGACGCTGGTTCTTAGGAAAATACAACACATTTTTATATAATTATAAAATAAAAATGGTTCAAAAGGTTCCTGCAACTAAACTTCTTCTAAATGTTTCTTTTAATACAGCCACCATTTAGGCAAAACCTTGTGTTGGTTGCAGTCATAAATCTAATAAGTCTTGATTGCTCCAAGACATTGTGCAACTAAACGCATTGAAAACAACTAAGCCAGAGTTCCAATCAACCATTTTCCAAACCGCTTGCTTATTTGGGGTTGACACTGTGTGGACCTGACAGCTGTGACACATATAGACAACCACCTGCGTTGAGGAAACAAAGCCAACCACTATTCCACTGCCCTGTTTAACCGACAGAGTTAAACATGACTTCTACAAAACCTTTTACGACCTTTTATGACCAAATAAGTTTATTCTCTCAATGGGACCTCTGAAAACTAATTATTGCAACACTAACACTACATTATTATGTGCGCACTATTGTTATTCTGGTACTCATTGGTCTAAATATGGGCTGCTTGATAATACATTCCTTTAATTCAAAGTAAAATTAAGTTTACATCTGAATTATGTGGTGCCTTTTTAAAACAAACAAACAGGCACACTTAGAAACATCTTCGCATATTTCAGTTCCAACATATTTAAGGCTTGATCTACTAAAGGTTTACGTGTATCAAAACACGTGCAAACTTGATAGCACACGCCAAGCTGATCAACTAAACTGGTGCCCAGAAGATTGTGTCTGTTAAGTGAGCAAAATAGAGAGTGCAATCCATTTAGCGTGTCTGTCTTCACGAATAAGCAGAATGTAATGCAATACTACTTAGCACTCTACTTAGCACAGGCAATGTGATTCATCAAAAATAAAACCGTTCTGCGGCTGCTGCTTTGCGTGGCTATTTAGTACGTCTATACCAGTGGTTCTTAACCTTGTTGGAGGTACCGAACCCCACCAGTGTCATATGCGCATTCACTGAACCCTTCTTTAGTGAAAAATAAAATGTTGTTTTTTTTCAAATTCAAGACACAGTTATATGTTTTTGGTAACTCTTTAGTATGGGGAACATATTCTAAGTAACAAAGACTTAATTTAGAGTTATTTGGTTAGGGTTAGGGTTAGAGGGTTAGGGTTATAATAAGGCCTTGCTGAATAAGGCATTAATAAGTACTTAATAATGACTAGTTAAGAGCCAATTTGTTACTAATTTGCATGTTAATAAGCAACTAATTAATGGTGAATATGTTCCCCATACTAAAGTGTTACCATGTTTTTATACTGGTGCACAAAATGAACCGTGCATGAACATCACCTTGTTCAAAGAACAAAACCAACACAGTGCATAAACTCACAACAAATTACACACCTGCAAATCAGTCTGACTTCTGCTGTTGCCGTATCCGTAATACGCCGATAGGGAGAAGTTTTTATCTACACGATGAGTCGGGTGTGTCTTGACCTCCGCCGAACCCCTGAGCCCGACTCACCGAACCCCTAGGGTTCGATCGAACCCAGGTTAAGAACCACTTGTCTAGAAAGAACGTGCAAACTGGTAGTTGCGCAGAAATTAATGTGGTAAAGGAAGGAATCGCGCTGCAGCTCCGTCCTATGTATGCTCGTCAAAATACCGTATTTTCCAGACTATAAGGCGCACTGAAAATCTTTTTTTTTTTTTTCAGAACTTGACAGTGCGCCTTTAACCCGGTGCACCTAATGTAAGGAATAAGTTTGGTTGAGCTTACCCACCTCGAAGCTATTTTATTTGGTACATGGTGTAATGACAAGTGTGACCAGTAGATAGCAGTCAGACATAAGAGATACGTGTCGGCTGCACTATGATGGCAATATGACTCAAGTAAACAACTATTTATATTATGTTTATAAACTCAGGAAATATGTCCCTGGACACATGAGGACTTTGAATATGACCAATGTATGATCCTGTAACGACTTGGTATCAGACTGATACCCAAATTTGTGGTATCATCCAAAACTAATGTAAAGTATCCAAACAACAGAAGAATAAGTGATTATTATATTTTAACAGAAGTGTAGATAGAACATGTTAAAATAGAAAGTAAGCAGATATTAACAGTAAATGAACAAGTAGATTAAGAATTCATTTTCTACCACTTGTCCTTAATAATTTTGACAAAATAATAGAATGATTAATGACACAATATGTTACTGCATACGTCAGCAGACTAATTAGGAGCCTTTGTTTGTTTACTTACTACTAAAAGACAAGTTGTCTTGTATGTTCACTATTTTATTTAAGGACAAAATTGCAATAAGAAACATATGTTTAAACAATTTTGGTAACGGTACCAAAATATTGGTACCGGGACAACACTAGTACACACAATGGTATAGTTTTTACACACTGTTTTAGTGCGTAGTATTTGGATCTTAGTAGAACAGGCCCTTAGTCTTTACTTCTCCTACATCCCACAGTCTCACGTATAAATCCATTTGATGGACAAGTGGTAGTTAAGCTTTTGTCAAACAGCACTACATATAATAAACTGTTTGTTGGAACACTAAGGCCAGTAAGAGTTGTTTAAAGTCCCAAAAGCGGAGACATAGACACACTTGTTCTCATCACAGGTACCGTACATTTTGCTGCAATCTGGCTGTCAGGGATCATGGCGGCAAAAAGACAGCTCATGTCCTCGGATGACTTGATGAGTAGTATCAATTCACACATTTTAGTGCCCACAGTATTTCGGCTTTGAGGACTTCATTCTTTGCAGAAACGTGCACAGTTGTCTGCTTTGTTAATGTGGAAACTGTAGTAGTGTAGCTGCAGCATCAGCGCTCATATGTATACTGTTTGGGTATTGTGCTGCAAGCAACTGTGGCTACAGTTTTCCCCTTCAAGTCTACCTTGTCCATATTTGAAATGTCATATGTTTTACAGCACAGTTTGCATTTAATAATAATAATAATAATAATAATAATAACTGGGATTTATATAGCGCTTTTCTAAGTACCCAAAGTCGCTTTACATGTTAAAAACCCATCATTCATTCACACCTGGTGGTGGTAAGCTACTTTCGTAGCCACAGCTGCCCTGGGGTAGACTGACGTCTTGGGTCAGTGTCACTATTTGTATTCATCTTTTTTGTTTTTTTAAAATGTATTATTGACGCTGCACTTTGCTGGCATTTTTTCAGCATCGCCATAGCGGGCGGGCCTGCAGTTTGTAGACTCTTGCACGCCACATTCCTACACAGACGAGACTAAATACATTTTCCACACCACCAAAATATTATGTCGGCCCGTAGCAATTTACATTTCATTACGACACATCGATTTTGTTTGGATGAATGAAACTTGAGATATACTGTATAGTCGTCTCTCGCTTATCACTGTTCATTGGTTTCGGGCCAAACCGTGGTAAATGAATCTCCGCGACGTAGAAGTTATTAACTATAAATGGAATATTTTTATAGCCAGAACATTAAAGGCTTACTGAAACCCACTACTACCGACCACGCAGTCTGATAGTTTATATATCAATGATGAAATCTTAACATTGCAACACATGCCAATACGGCCGAATTAACTTATAAAGTGCAATTTTAAATTTCCCGCTAAACGTCTGGTTGAAAACGTCTATATATGATGACGTATGCGCGTGATGTCAATCGTTGAACCGGAGGTATTGGTACACCATTGAATCCAACACAAAAAAGCTCTGTTTTCATCGCAAAATTCCACAGTATTCTGGACATCTGTGTTGGTGAATCTTTTGCAATTTGTTTAATGAACAATGAAGACTGCAAAGAAGAAAGTTGTAGGTGGGATCGGTGTATTAGCGGCGGACTACAGCAACACAACCAGGAGGAATTTGAGATGGATAGCAGACGCGCTAACTGCCGACCTCACCTTAAATTCCTCCGTCTCCGGGCCGCCGACCGCATCTATGATCGTCGCTCCGTCGATCGCTGGAACGCAGGTGAGCACGGGTGTTGATGAGCAGATGAGGGCTGGCTGGCGTAGGTGGATAGCTAATGTTTTTATCATAGCTCTGTGAGGTCCCGTTGCTAAGTTAGCTTCAATGGCGTCGTTAGCAACAGCATTGTTAAGCTTCGCAAAGCTGGAAAGCATTAACCGTGTATTTACATGTCCATGGTTTAATAGTATTGTTGATTTTCTGTCTATCCTTCCAGTCAGGGGTTTATTTCTTTTGTTTCTATCTGCATTTAAGCCCGCTGTGCTATCACGTTAGCTCCGTAGCTAAAGAGCTTCGCCGATGTATTGTCGTGGAGATAAAAGTCACTGTGAATGTCCACTTTGCGTTCTCGACTCTCATTTTCAAGAGGATATAGTATCCGAGGTGGTTTGAAATACAAATCCGTGATCAAAAATAGAAAAAGGAGAAAGTGTGGAATCCAATGAACCCTTGTACCTAAGTTACGGTCAGAGCGAAAAAAGATACGTCCTGCACTGCACTCTAGTCCTACACTCTGACGTTCCTCATCCCCGAATCTTTCATCCTCGCTCAAATTAATGGGGTAATCGTCGCTTTCTCGGTCCGAATCGCTCTCGCTGCTGGTGTAAACAATGGGGAAATGTGAGGAGCCTTTCAACCTGTGACGTCACGCTACTACAGGCAAGGCTTTTTTCATCAGCGACCAAAAGTTGCGAACTTTATCGTTGATGTTCTCGACTAAATCCTTTCAGCAAAAATATGGCAATATCGCGAAATAATCAAGTATGACACATAGAATGGATCTGCTATCCCCGTTTAAATAAAAAAAATTCATTTCAGTAGGCCTTTAAAAAAAAACTGTTTTTGACCTTCTAAATACGTTTTTTTTTTCAAACATTTTAGAGCCCTCAATACGTGAAATAATAATACGTGATCAGAGGGGACTGCAACGTACAAAGGCGCAGAATTAAATTTGGCCAAATGGTGGGGTCTATCAGAGGCATACAGTCATGGAACTGTCAGAAACTGTGACACCTATTTAACATTTAAAACTGCACTGAAACACTGGTTGAAAATTAATCAATTAGATTATTCACTTATTTTTGTTTGTTTGTTGTTTGTTTTATTTTTTGTCCATGGTCTGTGCTTATGGTATGCTTGTAATGTGTAATGTCTTGTGATTCATGTATTCTTTTGTATCATGACCTGTTGCATGTTGACTGTATTAACCTGCCTTAGGACAACGGATGAAAATTTGTTATTGTGCTAACTCCGGCATATTTGCATTGTTGCTCCATGTTGATGAATATGCATTGTCCTAATTCAAATAAATAAATAAATAACACTTACATAGTCACCTTTACGCTCCTTTAATCCAATATAATCGACATAATAAGATTAAAAAAAGACATACAAGGTCGGATTAATAAGATCTGAATACCACGCGCTAAACAGCTTGTGCAATCTCTACAATAGCGTGTACTATTAGTGGGCGTGTTGCACGCGATTTACTACGACGTGTGCAATTGAAAAGTGGTGCTAAAAGAGGATTTTGCGTGTACTATACGGAGCATCACCACGGAGACACCCTCCTTTACTGCACATCCATTTTAGCATGCTCCTACCTGTTTCCAAACATGCAGCAGACATATACCACTTTTTATGGGCATTTTAGCAGCAGTTGTGCATTTATAGTGAAACCACTTTTTTTTTTAACCGTTGAAATCGCACTAGAAGAGAGGCTGCACTAACTACGGCTCAAGATGCAAAAAAATGTACTGTATACTTAAATAGTTTTTTTTCATATAAAAATATATTTAATATATATGTGAGGAAAAACTAACGTCATTAAAAAATACAAAAGGACACCAAACCACATCAATTGGATTCTTTTTGAGCACCCTTTGAGAAAAAAAGAGGAGAAAAAAAGAGGAAGACTGACAAAAAAAGAGGAACAAGAGCTTCCACGCAAGCCCTGCTGCAATTGTTGGGTGTATTTATACACTATATTTCACCTTTAGATGTATTCTCATCTACCAACATCTTTTGGCTGTATTTTTGACACCTACGTGTCCCATGTTATGTTCCATATATTTTTTATATACAACTATAAAATGATGTTGCTGAATGGACACTATATCTAATATTTTTTATTTCTGACTGTCCAAAATGTGGACACCCACATATAGGTTGAAGATTTTTCGTCTGTCCATCATGTAACATGGGACTGTCAGTTTGCACGTCCTTTTGACACGTGTTAAATAAAATGCAAAATCGTGCTCGCAAAACAATGATGCGTGTTAAAAAATCACATTGCGCGTGCTAAAAAATTATATATATGTATCTTCTTCTCCCAGTATTGTGGGACTTTAGATGATCATCTTATATTTTGCATATGAATGAAGACAGAGACGCAAAATGGATTGCATGCCTAATTCTGCTCACTTAACAGACGCAAACCACTTTGCACACGTTAAGTAGATCAACTTTGTGTGTGCTTTCAGATTTGCACCTGTTTTAGTACACAAAACCTTAAGTAAATCCGGCCCATACTGTACTTTAGGAGCCATGGTCTCATCTAGTGGTTTATATCAGGGGTCCCCAAACTTTTTGACTCGGGGGCCGCATTGGGTTAAGAAAATTTGGCCGGGGGCCGCGCTGTATGTGTATATATATATATATATATATATATATATATATATATATATATATATATATATATATATATATATATATATATATATATATATATATATATACATTTATATATATATATATATATATATATATATATATATATATATATATATATATATATATATATATATATATATATATATATATATATATCGCGATGAAGTGGGAAAATGATTTTTTGGACAATATGACTTGCCTGATCGGTTAGGAGACACAGAGTAATAAGCGGTAGACAATGGATTAGAAGGGACAGATTTTAAAAAAATAAAAAAAATAAAAAAAATATTTTTTTTTTTTTTTTTTAAAGTTGGGACTTCCGGCCCGCCGACCGTAGCTTGGGGACCCCTGGTTTATATCAATGTAGTATTAATATTTTAAGTCCATTTGGCCTTTTTAATTCTGGAAAATGCTTAATTTAGGACCATAATACATAGAATATGTTTCAAAACAAAATCCCAGATGGAGTGAAACTCAAACTTTGAAGTGCTATTTGGTGAGGGATTCTATTTCCATGACTTTTCCAAAAAAACTTCTGAAAAAACATTATTTACCATAACTTTTCTAGGCCCTGGAAATTGCATTTAAAAAATCCATGACTGGTTTACAAGTGGACCAACTGGACACTCATCCCATAAAGTGATGTATTTGTGTGGTGAGACATCCCTGCGCACCATCTTGTCTTTCACATTCCAGCAATACCTCAAACAACCCAAAAATTTGCAAACAGTTATTGAATAATGCAAAAACAAAGGAAAGCAGAGAGGGAACTCCTTCATTCCGCACTCCATCCATCCAGCTGTATAATCACTCGCCATACAGCAATAGATGATATCTGTCTATTACCTGACCGCTTCTATGTTAGCTACCTCTCTTTGTTTATAATGTAATTTTCTGCTGGATCTACTCTCTATTTTATGCTGCCCTTTTTTTGCTGCAGCTGTTACATATACTGTAGTACTGTACATGGTAGTTGTTATATATTGTATATATTATATAAACATATAATATAACATATCAGTGTATATTATATACTGTATATGTAATATGTAAATATTTCTGGGATTAAAGGCCTCACCTTTTCTCCTCCAAACATATTGCTGGGTATTGTGGCCAAACAGCTCAATTTTCGTTTCATCTGACATCACATGGACAAAGATAAGACCTTCTGGAGAAAAGTTCTGTGGTCAGATGAAACAAAAATTGAGCTGTTTGGCCACAATACCCAGCAAAATGTTTGGAGGAGAAAAGGTGAGGCCTTTAATCCCAGGAACACCATTCCTACCGTCAAGCATGGTCGTAGTAGTATTATGCTCTGGGCCTGTTTTGCTGCCAATGGAACTGGTTATTTAAATGGGACAATGAAAAAGGAGGATTACCTCCAAATTCTTCAGGACAACTTAAAATCATCAGCCCGGAGGTTGGGTCTTGGGCGCAGTTGGGTGTTCCAACAGGACAATGACTCCAAACACACGTTAAAGGTGGTAAAGGAATGGCTAAATCAGGCTAGAATTAAGGTTTTAGAATGGCCTTCCCAAAGTCCTGACTTAAACGTGTGGACAATGCTAAAGAAACAAGTCCATGTTAGAAAACCAACAAATGTAGCTGAACTGCACCAATTTTGTCAAGAGGAGTGGTCACAAATTCAACCAGAAGCTTGCCAGAAGCTTGTGGATGGCTACCAAAAGCGCCTTATTGCAGTGAAACTTGCCAAGGGACATGTAACCAAATATTAACATTGCTGTATGTATACTTTTGACCCAGCAGATTTGGTCATTTGGTAATAAATTCATAAAAAGGAGCGAATTTCATGAATTATTTTTGTGACCAACAAGTATGTGCTCCAATCAAAAAAAATAAGAGTTGTAGAAAGTATTGGAAACTCAAGACAGCCATGACATCATGTCCTTCACAAGTGTATGTAAACTTTTTATCGCGACTGTATTTTATATTTTATATTGCTATAATGGTACATTTTAGTCTACTTTATACCTGCATTATCCTTTCCATCCTTTGTAAGTGAGCTACTGTGTGGAACAATTTCCCTTGTGGATCAATAAAGTCTGTCTAAGTCTAAGGTCCAACGTCAATTTCTTTGCTCAAAAATAAAAATCCCAATAGAAAAAAAATCAGTTTTTGCCAACCTATCACACATTACAAATCTGTCATTTAAACCGAGACGCACCGATATCTTTTATAAACACTGATATTCAAATGAGCATTAGAAAAGCGACAGCAACATGGCTGTGACACATATTCCAAAATACAGCGTAGAAGCAACAGACATCGTCGTGAAAACTGGGAATAAGACAGATAACAACAGAGCAGGAGACGCATTTCCAGGAGTGACGTAGCCTAGAAGAAAGAGAAAGATGTGAGGAAAAACGCCTTTGCCGTGTCCAAAGCCTGCAGACTGCGGTAAAAAGTTGTGAAAAAGGAAAAGAGAAGACTGTAAAAGACGCAGAGTAATGACAGAGGACAGACGTGCATACAAACAAACAGACAGCAGAGTGATGATGTCGTTACCTGTTTGGCTTAGCTGAGAGGTGCTCCGGCTCTTGCGCGACATGCCAACCATGGCCTGCATTTTGGCACCGATGCTGGAGCGCCTCTTCTTGTCGTCGGTGCCTACCGTGCCCACAGCCGTGTCCGACTGGCTGCCGTCCGTCTTTTCCAGGTTGCACATGTCGCCGCTGATGCTGGTGCTCTTGGTCAGGTTCACGCCCCCCGACGATCCCATTTGCCTGTTTTTCATTTTGGACGCAAAGTCACTGTCAGCCACCACCATTGACAGGGGGAGGCAGGTGAGACACAGGAGCGGAGAGGTGGGACGGGCCAGAGGACAGCGGGGAGGGTGCGGCAAGAGAGATGAGAGAGGTGGAAAGTGGAGGAGAGGACAGAAACAGAAAAAAAGGTAAGGTGACAGGAGAGGGAGAGGAGATGAGGAGGTGTGGGGGTAAAAAGAAGAGAAGGACAGTGTTCAAGTACAGGAATTCATGACAGACATTACAGTATAGATTAGAGCTATATGTGACTTTTACATGTGCAGCATTCCAGCTTGTAAGTGGGACATTTTGGGGGCTACTAATTACAATAACACTTTCTAATATTATGTATACCAGGGGTGTCCAAAGTGCGGCCCGGGGGCCATTTGCGGCCCGCAGCTAATTGTTTACCGGCCCGCCACACATTCTGCAAAAATTGCAAAATTGATAATATTGCAAAAATTAAAAAAAAACATTTAAAAAAAAGTGGAATGAGGTGAAATCTAACAAGAAAAAGTTGCAATGTTGACACAAAGCTGCCATGCAGGCTGTTTTTTTGTCTTTTGTCTTTGTTTATTTTTCTTTTTTTTTGCCATTGCAAAAAAAAAAAAAAAAGACTAAAAATCTGTCATAATGAATTATTACTTTAAAAATATCACTTTAAAATGTTTTATGTGGAAAAAAATATTGCATATATTGTGTGGTTGCCATATAAAAATGAATCAAAGTTTGATTTGACAAAAGAGCATAAAACAAACAAAATAATAGTTCAGACGTAAAATCGACAGGTATATCTGAAGTTGATCTCGTAATTTAAGTGTTAAAAGTGAAAAAAACCTAATAAAAATGTATCACTTTATGAGTGGGGGACCTTTTGGATCCCGAATATATTTAGTAGGATTTTATTTAACTTTTCACTGTGATCACTCAAAAATATTAAAGAATTAATATCAATACATTATTGATCTTTTAGGGCTCTAATTACTAAATACTGCATATTTCAGTTTTACTATAAAAAACAAAGTTGTCTTTGACAGAAAAGGCATAAAACCTTCTTTTATTTATTTTTTTTTACTTTATATCAACCTGAAGTTGATATAGAGATTTACTGTAAGCGTTAAATAAAATAATAATAATAATTTGACTTATTTTTTTACATTTTAATGACTGAGACCCTTTATGGTCCCCGGGAGCCCTAAAGGTTAAAACAAAAAAAAAAATCCATATATTTTGTTATGGTTTGAAAATGAAAAATATCAAAATGGCCCCCGCATGCGTAAATTTTTCCGTGTGCGGCCCTCAGTGGAAAAAGTTTGGACACCCCTGATGTATACTAAGCAAAAAAGAACGTAACATATTTGTACTGCTGCATTTTGTATGTATCCAATTCATAAACCCTTTCAATCAGCTTCATAATAGATAAATATACTTTTAAATGATATACACTATATTGCCAAAAGTATTTGGCCACCCATCCAAATGATCAGAATCAGGCGTCCTAATGCCCGGTGTATAAAATCAAACACTTAGGCATGGAGACTGTTTCTACAAACATTTGTGAAAGAACGTGCCGCTCTCAGTGATTTCCAGCGTGGAACTGTCATAGGATTCCACCTGTGCAACAAATCCAGTCGTGAAATTCCCTTGCTCCTAATTATTCCAAAGTCAACTTTATTGTAAGAAAAGTGAAGAGTTTGGGAACAACAGCAACTCAGCCACCAAGTGGTAGGCCACGTAGACTGACAGAGAGGGGTCAGCGGATGCTGAAGCGCATAGTGCAAAAACTTTCTGCGCAGTCAGTTGCTACAGAGCTCCAAACTTCATGTGACCTTCCAATTAGCCCACGTACAGTACGCAGAGAGCCTCATGGAATGGGTTTCATGGCCGATCAGCTGCATCTAAGCCATACATCACCAAGTCCAATGCAAAGCGTGGGATGCAGTGGTGTAAAGCACATCGCCACTGGACTCTGGAGCATTTGAGACGCCTTCTCTGGAGTGATGAATCACACTTTTCCATCTGGCAATCTGATGGACCAGTCTGGGTTTGGAAGTTGCCAGAAGAACGCTACATTTCTGACTGCATTGTGCCGAGTGTGACATTTGGTGGAGGAGGAATTATGGTGTGGGGTTGGTTTTTAATAGGTTGGGCTTGGCCCCTTAGTTCAAGTGAAAGGAACTAAGGATACATTTTGGACAATTCCATGGGATGGCACTTCATGTTTATATGTGAGTAAAGGCAGGTGGCCAAATACTTTTGGCAATATAGTGTAGTTGCAGTGCAGGTGTTTACGTACAGTAACAGACCTATCCTATTAGTAATATATATTGCGCTCTAACGATTGGACTACGTGTATATAAAATAAAACAATAAACACTATTTTAACACTCGTATTGCACACCAACAAAAAGATCATAGTAACCACAAAAGTGTGTCATAAAGTTTTATGGCTACTCAGGGCCTCCAAAGTGCTGTGCATGGGGGGAGAGGAATTGGACATCAGGGATGTCAACTCGGTCATCACCCTTCTGTCGGCCACCTCCTTAATGCTGTCTATTGGGTAGCCTAGGACGGAGTTAGCTTTCTTAATCACAGGCATGTGAGCACACTTTGAGAAAAAAGGAGAAAAAAAACACATTTTTCTATTGACACGAAGTGCTGCCACGCAAGCCCCGAAAGAAAATGTAGAAAATCAAGACTACATTTCCTGCAATTGGGTGCAATTTAGAGATGTCCGATAATATCGGATATGCTTTAAAATGTAATATCAGAAATTATCGGTATTGTTTTTTTATTATTGGTATTGTTTTTTTTGTGTTTTTTTGTATTAAATCAACATAAAAAACACAAGATACAATTACAATTAGGGCACCAACCCAAAAAACCTCCCTCCCCCATTTACACTCATTCACACAAAAGGGTTGTTTCTTTCTGTTATTAATATTCTGGTTCCTACATTATATATCAATATATATCAATACAGTCTGCAAGGGATACAGTCCGTAAGCACACATGATAGTGCGTGCTGCTGGTCCACTAATAGTACTAACCTTTAACAGTTAATTTTACTCATTTTCATTCATTACTAGTCTATGTAACTGTTTTTATATTGTTTCACTTTCTTTTTTATTCAAGAAAATGTTTTTAATTTATTTATCTTATTTTATTAATTTTTGAAAAAAGGACCTTATCTTCACCATACCCGGTTGTCCAAATTAGGCATAATAATGTGTTAATTCTACGACCGTATATATCGGTATCGGTTGATATTGGTATCGGTAATAAAAGAGTTGGACAATATCGGAATATCAGATATCGGCAAAAAGACATTATCGGACATTCCTAGTGCAATTCTTAAATATATTTTACCTTTTGGTTTATTATCATTTACCAACCTCTTTTGGCTGTTTTTGACACTTACATGTCCCGTGTAATGTACTAGAGAATGTTTAGTTTTCTTTCATAGATCATTTACTATCATTATTATCATTGAAAATGTAATGTGAAATTGTATAAGATGCATACAAACAACTCAAAAAACGTTTCCCATTTGGCAACTCTATCCAACAGCCACCTCGAGTAATATACTTCCAGTGTTGTGACCTCTGTTTACATCCGTCACCTCAAAAATATACCTTCTCGCTGGCTACTAATAAATGCTTTAGAACAGTGGTCCCCAACCACCGGGCCGTGACCCGGTACCGGTCCGTGGATCGATTGGTACCGGGCCGCACGGGAAATGTAAAAAAAAAATAAAATACAAAAATAAAATAAATAAATAAAAAATGTCTTCAATCAACATAAACAACACAAGATACACTTACAATTAGTGCACCAACCCATTCACACTCATTCGCACAAAAGGGTTGTTTCTTTCCGTTATTAATATTTATGGTTCCTACATTATATATCAATATAGATCAATACAGTCTGCAGGGATACAGTCCGTAAGCACCCATGATTGTATTTTTTTATGAGAAAAAAAATAAAAAATAAAAAATAAAAAATTAAAATTAAAATAAAATTTAAAAAAATCTCCCCTCCCCCCCTGGTCCGTGGGACACATTTTTAAGCGTTGACCGGTCCGCAGTTACAAAAAGGTTGGGGACCACTGCTCTAGAACTTACTGTATGTGTCAAAGTCATGGGATGATATTTGATTAGTATTAGAACCGTCCCGCAGGCCACAACCGCCTGCTGCTGTTTTGCACGCACCAATACTCCATCAGTGTTGGCGCAAGGAATTCTCAAAATGGGGTCCCAGGGACCCCATCAAGTCATAAAAATGGGGTCCCGCAGTACATTTTTGGGGTCCCACTTTTTTGTAAGCGTTTTGAAAACAAATGATGAATGTATGCATTATCTTGTTATATCTCACATTCTATATTGTGTTTTGGAAAAAGGTTGTCACAAACGTTACTTAATTCATTAAAAAAAAAATATTACAAAAGAAAACACATTTTTATGCATATGTAAATGTATTCAGTTAAAAACATTGATTCACTTTCTTCTTTCCTTCGTGGATCTAAACTTTACCGCTGCTGGTATTTTTTTCTATATTTTTATTGTAATATTTTCAGAATGTGTTCATTCTATTTTTGGCCAAAGAAAACAATCTGAAGTTGTCTTTATTTTTTTAGTTTTAATGCCATGATTTAAATAGTCTGGCCCGCGTGTGCACAGATTTTCCTCCATGCGGCCCCTGAGCTAAAATGACTTTGACACCCCTGATGTAGACAAAAGCTCTGAGTCTGCATAAAGCCAAATATTTTTTTAAAGTACATTTTTTGCATATTGTTATATGTGGCACCTTGAGACAAGAATATGTTGATTAACAATCTAAAAGTAACACCTTCACTCGTTATTTTTGTAGTTTTATGCATTTATATGTATATAATATAAACATCTTATATCAAATCGCAATCGCGGAGAGAAAATTTGCAATTCCTTAGGTTTTTTCTCAAAATCGTGCAAACCTACACCAGGCCCTACCTCCCAGTAGTAAAAAACGAATCTCGACAGCAATTTGGATCACCCCCAAAATCTAATAACATGCTATTTATCCCATTTTCTGAAAGTTTAATCAAAATTAACAATTACAGTAACTTTTGTTGAGCTATCTACAGTATAGCGAAATGAAAGAAACAGAGTGAACCCACTTTTCAACCATCCATTCAGTTTGTCTCTGTGGGTGGAGGCAGGGCCGTACATGCGCATACACACATACAGAAAATGAGACTTGAAATGTAAACGTATAGTAAGAGAACGTAGTAGAAATGTTCTAGAACAAACCCCAAACCTAATCAATTGTTCCCTATCCCATTTTGGATATTTCCTGAAAGTAATTACGCAAATAAGTAAGTAACTAACACCAGCAATCACAGAGGTAATACTTCCGATAGTTCAAGCTTTACGATTAATTAAAAACTACCTTTGCAAATCTATAGTGACAGCTGCAGCATGGATGTTAAGGGTTACGGAAAATCTTTTTGGAAACGTCATTTGGGCCGGAATAAAAGGCTTAACGAGACAGATTTTTTGCCCTGGTCGGCCTGAGCAAGACAATGTGCGTGACAGGATTGATTTGAAGTTGTTTTGTCAGCTGCTGTTTCCAAAGTCAATGAGAGAGCTAAGAAGTCCTTTAATGTGATGGACACGACCTTGATGCTGCCAGAAACTAAGTGGATAATTGACATCTTTGTCGTATTTTACACTGCTCTGCAATGAGAGTTGATTCTCTGGTGCTTCCTATTTAGGCCACAGCCCAAATTACCATCTTATTTTAGCTCATCCAGTTACATTATCTTTAAGGGTGCTACACAAGTCACCTCATCAGCAGTGCCAACACCCTTGGGCTACTGATCACAACGTATAAATGTTCAACCTTAGCCATCTTATGAATATCATTTTGACAGCTAATTCCATTAATTACTTCAACCAGTCTTTGCATAAGCTGCTCTTTTATATAACTTGATCTGCATTACGATCATTCAAACTGGGAATAGGCTAATTATTTAAAAAATGTTACATTATGTTTTCAAAAAGTAATCAAAGCTGTGATGAAATCATCCATTGGAATTGCATGTTTGGATTTAAAACGTAAAAGAACACTAAGGCTGTGTTGTAGCTGGCGAAACAAGCCAGGACACGCCGTACTCTTCCTTGTAAACGCTTCTGTTTATGCCAATGCCCGTGCCTCGGGGTCTGCAATGGATCGGTCTTCCCTCTAAACATAAATACTGAAAGCTCGCTGTGGTTTCAGTGCCTTTGATTAATTCATGTACTACAGAATCTTCAGGGAACGAATAGTTTTGAAAGGTTGTTGCACGTTCAGAAGCTTTTGAACACAAACAACGAGAACCAAATTCACATCCCTCATTGTAATAAAACAGGTCACGTTGTCCCCGGACAACAGACCTGGGCAAAATACATCCGGTTGGCCGTATATGGCCCGGTAAGATTTTACATCCGGCCTGCCGAACGTTTCCAAGTAATGTTTTTTGACCTTGAACATCAAAACTGTAGCCGCCAATATGACCCTAATTACCCTAAGTCTTGAACTATAGAAAGTATTCCAATGGTTGAACTGTTGGTAAACGGGTTATTACGGTAATCTAAGCTCCAGGCAGACAAGGCATCAAGCAGTGTGGGCGAGGTTTGTTTCCAGAGCAGCCAGCCTGAAGCGCGGGTGTCGAAGACGGACGTGAAAGCAGATTTATTTTTGCTTGATTGTAAAATATGTCGATCGAGAACGAGGTCTGAGTAGTAAAATAGAAGCGAGGTTCATATGTTGTTAATACTCAGTGTTTAGTCCTTCATAGTTAATCTAGTAAATTCCAAATTTTTTATTTTCATGTACATTTTGGGTGCCGCATACAGTAAAAAAAAAAAAAAAATTTATTTTATTTTTTTGTGATAGAGTGATTAGAGCACATACTTGTTGGTCACAAAAAAACATTCATGAATTTTGGTTCTTTTATGAATTTATTATGGGTCTACTGAAAATGTGACCAAATCTGCTGGGTCAAAAGTATACATACAGTAATGTTAATATTTGGTTACATGTACCTTGGCAAATTTCACTGCAATAAGGCGCTTTTGGTAGCCATCCACAAGCTTCTGGCAAGCTTCAGGTTGAATTTTTGACCACTCCTCTTGACAAAATGGGTGCAGTTCAGCTAAAGTTGTTGGTTTTCGGATATGGACTTGTTTCTTTAGCATTGTCCACACGTTTAAGTCAGGACATTGGGAAGGCCATTCTAAAACCTTAATTCTAGCCTGATTTAGTCATTCCTTTACCACTTTTGACATGTGTTTGGGGCCATTGTCCTGTTGGAACACCCAACTGCGCCCAAGACCCAACCTCCGGTCTGATGGTTTTAGGTTGTCCTGAAAAAATTGGAGGTAATCCTCCTTTTTCCTTGTCCCATTTACTCTCTGTAAAGCACCAGTTTCATTGGCAGCAAAACAGGCCCAGAGCATAATACTCCCACCACCATGCTTGACGGTAGGAATTGGTGTTCCAGGGATTAAAGGCCTCACCTTTTCTCCTCCAAACATATTGCTGGGTATTGTGGGCAAACAGCTACATTTTTGTTTCATCTGACACCACATGGACAAAGATAAGACCTTGTAGAGGAAAGTATTATCTTTGTAACAAAAATTGAGCTGTTTGGCCACAATAAAAAACACCATGCCCACCGTCAAGCATGGTGGTGGTAGTATTATGCTCTTGGCCTGTTTTGCTGCCAATGGAACTGGTGCTTTAAATGGTACAATGAAAAAGGAGGATTACCTCTAAATTCTTCAGGACAAGCTGAAATCATCAGCCCGGAGGTTGGGTCTTGGGCGCAGTTGGGTGTTCCAACAGGACAATGACCCCAAACACATGTCAAAAGTGGTAAAGGAATGACTAAATCAGGCTAGAATGAAGGTTTTAGAATGGCCTTCCCAATGTCCTGACTTAAACGTGTGGACAATGCTGAAGAAACAAGTCCATGCCAGAAAACCAACAAACTTAGCTGAACTGCAACAATTTTGTCAAGAGAAGTGGTCAAAAATTCAACTAGAAGCTTGCCAGAATCTTGTGGATGGCTACCAAAAGCGCCTTATTGCAGTGAAACTTGCCAAGGGACATGTAACCAAATATTAACATTGCTGTATGTATACTTTTGACCCAGCAGATTTGGTCACATTTTCAGTAGACCCATAATACATTCCTAAAAGAACCAAACTTCATGAATGTTTTTTGTGACCAACAAGTATGTGCTCCAATCACTCTATCACAAAAAATAAGAGTTGTAGAAAGTATTGGAAACTCAAGAAAGCCATGACATTATGTTCTTTACAAGTGTATGTAAACAAACTTTTGATCGCGACTGTATATATATATATACATATATACATTCATCCATCCATCCATCCATCCATTTTCTACCGCTTGTCCCATATATATATATATATATATATATATATATATATATATATATATATATATATATATATATATATATATATATATATATATATATATATATATATATACACTACCGTTCAAAAGTTTGGGGTCACCCAAACAATTTTGTGGAATAGCCTTCATTTCTAAGAACAAGAATAGACTGTCGAGTTTCAGATGAAAGTTCTCTTTTTCTGGCCATTTTGAGCGTTTAATTGACCCCACAAATGTGATGCTCCAGAAACTCAATCTGCTCAAAGGAAGGTCAGTTTTGTAGCTTCTGTAACGAGCTAAACTGTTTTCAGATGTGTGAACATGATTGCACAAGGGTTTTCTAATCGTCAATTAGCCTTCTGAGCCAATGAGCAAACACATTGTACCATTAGAACACTGGAGTGATAGTTGCTGGAAATGGGCCTCTATACACCCATGTAGATATTGCACCAAAAACAAGACATTTGGAGCTAGAATAGTCATTTACCACATTAGCAATGTATAGAGTGTATTTCTTTAAAGTTAAGACTAGTTTAAAGTTATCTTCATTGAAAAGTACAGTGCTTTTCCTTCAAAAATAAGGACATTTCAATGTGACCCCAAACCTTTGAACGGTAGTGTATATATATATATACATGCAGTACAGGCCAAAAGTTTGGACACACCTTATCATTTCAATGCGTTTTCTTTATTTCCATGACTATTTACATTGTAGATTGTGTGCAAAACAGTAATCAGAGCGATGTGCGACATGCTGTGACATAAATCCCGCTAAAAGCAGCTATTTTTTTATGCAGAGCCTGAACTGATTGGCTTGTGCTGGACTTGTGACCAGGTGACTCGATGATGTTCATGAAGTTTATTTTGTGTCTGGAAAAAAACAACAGTGACCACTTCAACAGTGCACATTTTCGAAATCTAAATTATGATACTTTAGGAAAGGGTAGTGCGTGGTTTAATTTGCAATGGAGGAATGCCTGCAGAGACGATCGTCTTGCAGACAGACTCAAAAAATGTGTTATAAAAGTGATTGTGGATCAAAAATTTACACCAAAGCATATCCTATACGTATTATCGAGACCAGTGATTCTCAAACTAGTGGTACACAGGCTCCATCAATACCCTGTTTGTGGACAAGGAGCGATACCACAACCAACATTCAATCCCTGTATTAACCATAATTATGACCCCGAAAGGGATAAGCGGTAGAAAATGGATGGATGGATGGATATTCTTTTTCAAAGTAATTTGCCTAACACTGGTGACAAAACGACAGATCATAAAACAAAAATCCAGCAAAGTTGGATCTTGACTACGGTATTTGTCAGGTGGCGACAGGTGTGGGTCTATACCTAGGGAAAAACTACAATAGAAGCCAGTAACAAAATCACAGGGGGGGGAGACACAAGACCGGGACGTACGTGACAATACGTTAAAAGAAACTATTATGAGGCATTAACTTCAATATAGTGATCAAATGGGTTTTTATGGCTCCAAATGGGTTTGGATTTGGTGGAAACGGGCCCAAATGGCTCTTTTGATGCGAAAGGTTGCAGACCTCTTATCTAGTGGCATGCCAAATAATCAAACACGGTTGTTACTGTTCAAACTGTGTGTCATGTTACGGTGGCCAAAAATATCATATCTGCCTTGTTTTTCATGAATACTTAGGCCTATTACGCTACTGTATTTTAATGTTGGTCATTATGGTGGTACTTGGAGAGCCAAGTGTTTTCTGAGGTGGTACTTGGCGAAAAAGGTTTGAGAATCACTGATCTAGACCACAAGGAAGTGTTTTAAATGTAGATTAAAATCATCATAAGTACCCTTTAATGCAGTGTTTTTCAACTTTTTTTGAGCCAAGGCACATTTTTTGCGTTGAAAAAATCCGGCAGGTATCCTTAAAAAACGAAACTCAGTTGACAGTAAAAAAAAATCGTTGTCGCAATTGTTGGATATGACTTCTGAAAGGGACAATCAGTTGAAAATGGATGGATGGACGGACTTTAAACCATAACCAAGCATGCATCAATATAGCTCTTGTCTCAAAGTAGGTGTATCACCACCTGTCACACCACGCCGTGACTTATTTTGAGTTTTTTTTTTCTGTTTTCCTGTGTGTAGGGTTTTAGTTCTTGTCTTGCGCTGCTATTTTTGTGGCTTTTTCTCTTATTCTGGTATTTTCCTGTAGCAGTTTCATGTCTTCCTTTGATCGATATTTCCCGCATCTACTTTGTTTTAGCAATGAAGAATATTTCAGTTGTTTTTATTGTTCTTTGTGGGGACATTGTTGATTGTCATGTCATGTTCGGATGTACTTTGTGGACGCCGTCTTTGCTCCACAGTAAGTTTTTGCTGTCGTCCAGCATTCTGGTTTTGTTTACTTTGTAGCCAGTTCAGTTTTAGTTTTGTTCTGCATAGCCTTCCCTAAGCTTCAATGCCTTTTCTTAGGTGGACTCTCCTTTTGTTTATTCTTGGTTTAAGCATTAGACACTTTTTTACCTGCACCCTGCCTCCCGCTGTTTTTGCAAAGCAATTAGCTACCAGCTGCCACCTACTGATATGGAAGAGTATTACACGGTTACTCTGCCGAGCTCTAGACAGCACCGAGACTCAACAACAACGCATCATTTGCATACTATAATTACTGGTTTGTAAAAAATATTTTTAACCCAAATAGGTGAAATTAGATAATCTCCCACGGCACACCAGACTGTATCTCACGGCATACTAGTGTGCCGCGGCACAGTGGTTGGAAAAACACTGCTTTAATGGGTGCTCTGATCCTCATCCCGGTCTCTTTAAACATTATGTAAATGAGCACAATGATGTACAGTGTGATACGCAAATACGACTTTGACTTGATGACTCGGGTCAACAACAGAACCCACTCGAGTCACAGTTCCATTTTTCTCCGAACACGTTTTGGCACTCAAGCAACATCTCAACTCAGCGAATGTGACCGCTTGAAAAATTAGGCCTCTCTTGAGGATTCACACTGCAGGCAGAGAACATAACGTTCCTTAACATGCATATTTTTCAACATGTATTTTTATCTAGGGCATAATGTTCCCAGGGAAGAGCAAAACCTGTACAGTTATTTGTTTGTTCTTTTATCAGCTTTAGTTACACATTAAATATCATTTTACCAAACGGTATACAAGTGCCACCTACTTCTCACCCCTGGTTTACTGTGGTGAAGTACAGGTGGTGCTCTTACAACACCACGCTTGATTGCTAACACGGTAAACATGATATGTGAAAGTGCACGAATAAAGCGTAAGTTAAGTTTGCAATGCTTTTTGTGATGATACTTGGGAGAAATAGAACTTTGCTTTTGTCATTGGACGGGTTGTTGTTGAATGGGGTTGGATGAACAGGGGTTTTAGGCAAACATCCCCCCTCTTCCTTTTAGTAACGATCAATCGCCGTCCTTGCTCTTCCTCGCATGAATGAACGGTTACCAGGGCAACGGCATTGGACGACAGAGACCGGGAGGAGAGGTGAGAGATTTTAAGTGCAGCTGGAAGCCTGGTCCAATCTTGGTTAGTGGACAAAAGTGTGAACGCTGTGCACGCGTGTGTGCGTTTGTGTGTTTGTTTGTGCCAGTGAGTGATTGCCTGGTTGTGAAACAGGACTAAAAAAACATTTGGCTGTTATGATGTTTGTGCACTAAGCCTATTCCATGTGTAGTAGATGTGTATTTACGCTGTGACCTGAATACATAGGGGATGAGTCACAAGTAAATATACCTTGTAGCTATGTTTCTCTTAAATCACTCTGCTTCGGTGCGTTCATGTTGTGAGCGTGTCTTGGCAATGAACAGACCTTTTTTCAAAGGACAAGCCGGCTTCTTTACAGTGTTAGTATATTGCAAAAAAAAATAAGAATGTCTCTTAATTTTTATGTTCTTTTTCCCCAAAATACAAAATGTTAAAGACTAAAATTTAAGAACTTCCATCCATCCATCTATCTTCTTCCGCTTATCCCAGGTCGGGTCGCGGGGGCAGCAGCCTAAGCAGGGAAGTCCAGACTTTCCTCTCTCCAGCCACGTCGTCCAGCTCTTCCCGGGAGATCCAAAGGCGTTCCCAGGCCAGCCGGGAGACATAGTCTTCCCAACGTGTCCTTGGTCTTGCCAGTGGCCTCCTACCGGTCGGACGTGCCCTAAACACCTCCCTCTGGAGGCGTTCGGGTGGCATCCTGACCAGATGCCCAAACCACTTCATCGGGCCCCTCTCGATGTGGCTTTACTTTGAGCTCCCCCCGGATGGCAGAGCTTCTCACCCTATCTCTAAGGGAGAGCCCCTTAGAGATAATCCTTTGGGCCGCTTGTACCCTTTATCTTGTCCTTTAGGTCATAACTCAAAGCTCATGACCATAGGTGAGGATGGGAACGTAGATCGACCGGTAAATTGAGAACTTTGCCTTCCGGCTCAGCTCCTTCTTCACCACAACGGATCGATACAGCGTCCGCATTACTGAAGACGCCGCACCGATCCGCCTGTCGATCTCACAATCCACTCTTCCCTCAGTCCTGAACAAGACTTCGAGGTACTTGAACTCCTCCACTTGGCGCAGGGTCTCCTCCGCAACCCGGAGATGGCACTCCCCCCTTTTCCGGGGGAGAACCATGGACTCGGACTTGGAGGTGCTGATTCTCAACCCAGTCGCTTCACACTCGGCTGCGAACCGATCCAGTGAGAGCTGAAGATCCTGGCCAGATGAAGCCATCAGGACCACATCATCTGCAAAAAGCAGAGACCTAATCCTGCAGCCACCAAACCGGATCCCCTCAACGCCTTGACTGCGCCTAGAAATTCTGTCCATAAAAGTTATGAACAGAATCGGTGACAAAGGGCAGCTTTGGCGGAGTCCAGTTGCCAATCAGGCATCTGTTTATGCCTGCCTTGCCTGTTCCTCAGTGCTCGAGGATTGACTATGTGAGGAACCCGCATGGCTTGCGGCGGTTGTGACCCCGAGATGCAGGAAACAAGAGGACGACGGGCAAGTAAGAGTTTTTATTATACTCAAAACAAGGAGGAGAAGTCATGCATCCAGCATAAGGTCCCTAACATAGTCCATCCTCGAGCACTGAGGAACAGGCGAGGCAAGCATAAATAGCCGCCTGATTGGCTGCCAATCAGGGACAGGTGAGGGGTTAACGAGCTCTCAGGGAGACAAGCAGGAAGGGGAACAAAAATAAGAGCGTCGACAGGAAACTAACACCAAACAAGGAACCACCACCAGAAGTGAAGTGACAGATCGTCACAAACACACGTCTTTCCTTTTTCTGTGAGTTCTAAATACGGAAAAAAATGCTAGTATGAGGCGGCTAACAATGCAGGTAATAGGGAGTCATTTATTACGCCAATAAAGCCACTTACATGCCGTGACCTGAATATTAACCAAGCTATAGTGACATTATTATTGCAAGAGCTAACGCAGAGGAACTACTGTATTTTCCGTACAATAAGCCGCTACTTTTTTCCCAGGCTTTGAATCCTGCGGCTTATAAAACAGTGCGGCTAATTTATGAGGTTTTCCTCGCTAACGGCCATAATGTTTTGTATTCAACAAATAGGTATCGTACAACACCGACAGAGACACTAAAACGGTGTGTTATTGTTTGTGCTATGGCGGCATCTTTTGGACGAGTTCGCTCACTGCAGGTGCAATGTGTTTCCTGTTTAGTTCTTTCAACTGGAAGTATTCGTCTATAGCACAGGTGTCAAACTCAAGGCCCGGGGGCCAGATCTGGCCCGCCACATCATTGTATGTGGCCCGCGAAGCCTAGGAAAAGTGTGTGTTAATAAAATACTTCTTTTTTTTTTTTAAATGCAAATAATTATTTTGATTTTGACAGGAAAAAAAATGCTTCTTTTAAACAGTATCTAATCATGCCAAATATTACTTTATTATATAGTGTATTACAAAAATATGTTAGTAAAGACAAAAATAAACAGTTGAATATTTGCTTGTCACCTTTACGGATGATGTATCCATTCATTTGTACATGAAAAAAATCAAATAATTAAGTGCATGGGCAATAATGTAATAATATGAGCGGGTTACTGGTACACATTTATATCAATGTTGTCAAATTTTTTTATTTTTTTATTTATCACAGGTTATTGCCCGCATGCATAATTTAAATTACTTCAAAAAAAGTGGCCCTCTAGAGGCAACCATTACTGTGATGTGGCCCTCAATAAAAATGAGTTTGACACCCCTGGTCTATAGTGTTTCTGCTCGCAAGGATTTTTCATTCATCACTCCAAGCACGTGTGTAAGTTTTACAATATATCTAAAACATTTCATACTTACTAAACCGTCCAATGTGTGATGTCTGAGTGTTTTTATGCATATTTGTACGTGCTATTGTAATGTAATTAAGCTAGAGTTGTTAGCATTAGCAAATATGCTAACACATTTACAAGTGTCCGTGCTAGTATGATTAACTTAAAATGGCATTCTTTTCATCGTGGAGTTATTGAGTCTGTTTAGCCGATTGGTAGCAGCTAGTGTGTTTATGACGATGACTTCTGTTTTGTTTGATCAGACGTTTTACTGCCGCGTGACAGGCACCATTTGGAAACAATTAATGTATGTAAATAAACATTTACAAAATCTTTCGTATCGGTATACATCTGTGGCTTATAGTTTATATGTAAAAATATTTATTTATTTTAAAATTTGGTGGGTAGGACATAAATCCCTCTATAACAGTGGTTCTTAACCTTGTTGGAGGTACTGAACCCCACCACTTTCATATGTGCATTCACCGAACCCTTCTTTAGTGAAATATAAAAAATTAAAAAAAATTAAAATTCAAGACAAAGTTATATGTTTTTGGTAACACTTTAGTATGGGGAACATATTCTAAGTAACAAATACTTAATTTAGAGTTACAAACCCCGTTTTTATATGAGTTGGTAAATTGTGTTAGATGTAAATATAAACGGAATACAATGATTTGCTAATCATTTTCAACCCATATTCAGTTGAATATGCTACAAAGACAACATATTTGATGTTCAAACTGAAAAAAAACCTTTTTTTTTTTCAAATAATCATTAACTTTAGAATTTGATGCCAGCAACACGTGACAAAGAAGTTGGGAAAGGTGGCAATAAATACTGATAAAGTTGAGGAATGCTCATCAAACACTTCTTTGGAACATCCCACAGGTGAACAGGCAAATTGGGAACAGGTGGGTGCCATGATTGGGTATAAAAGTAGATTCCATGAAATGCTCAGTCATACACAAACAAGGATGGGGCGAGGGTCACCACTTTGTCAACAAATGTGTGAGCAAATTGTTGAACAGTTTAAGAAAAACCTTTCTCAACCAGCTATTGCAAGGAATTTAGGGATTTCACCATCTATGGTCCGTAATATCATCAAAGGGTTCAGAGAATCTGGAGAAATCACTGCACGTAAGCAGTTAAGCCCGTGACCTTCGATCCCTCAGGCTGTACTGCATCAACAAGCGACATCAGTGTGTAAAGGATATCACCACATGGGCTCAGGAACACTTAAGAAACCCACTGTCAGTAACTACAGTTGGTCGCTACATCTGTAAGTGCAAGTTAAAACTATCCTTTGCAAGGCGAAAACCGTTTATCAACAACACCCAGAAACGCCGTCAGCTTCACTGGGCCTGAGCTCATCTAAGATGGACTGATACAAAGTGGAAAAGTGTTCTGTGGTCTGACTAGTCCACATTTCAAATTGTTTTTGGAAACTGTGGATGTCGTGTCCTCCGGACCAAAGAGGAAAAGAACCATCCGGATTGTTATTTGCGCAAAGTTGAAAAGCCAGCATCTGTGATGGTATGGGGGTGTATTAGTGCCCAAGACATGGGTAACTTACACATCTGTGAAAGCACCATTAATGCTGAAAGGTACATACAGGTTTTGGAGTAACATATGTTGCCATCCAAGCAACGTTACCATGGACGCCCCTGCTTATTTCAGCAAGACAATGCCAAGCCACGTGTTACATCAACGTGGCTTCATAGTAAAAGAGTGCGGGTACTAGACTGGACTGCCTGTAGTCCAGACCTGTCTCCCATTGAAAATGTGTGTGGCGCATTATGAAGCCTAAAATACCACAACGGAGACCCCCGGACTGTTGAACAACTTAAGCTGTACATCAAGCAAGAATGGGAAAGAATTCCACCTGAGAAGCTTCAAAAATGTGTCTCCTCAGTTCCCAAACGTTTACTGAGTGTTGTTAAAAGGAAAGGCCATGTAACACAGTGGTGAACATGCCCTTTCCCAACTACTTTGGCACGTGTTGCAGCCATGAAATTCTAAGTTAATTGTTATTTGCAAAAAAAAATAAAGTTTATAAGTTTGAACATCAAATATCTTGTCTTTGTAGTGCATTCAATTGAATATGGGTTGAAAAGGATTTGCAAATCATTGTATTCCGTTTATATTTACATCCAACACAATTTCCCAACTCATATGGAAACGGGGTTTGTATTTGGTTAGGGTTAGGGCCAGGGTTAGAGGGTTAGGGTTATAATAAGGCTGTGCCGAATAAGGCCTTAATAAGTACTTAATAATGACTAGTTAAGAGCCAATATGTTATTAATTTGCATGTTAATAAGCAACTAATTAATAGTGAATATGTTCCCCATACTAAAGTGTTACCATGTTTTTTTTTACTGGTGCACAAAATGAACCGTGCATGAACATCACCTTGTTCAAACAACAAAACCAACACAGTGCATAAACTCACAACAAATTACACACCTGCAAATCAGTCAGCTGTTGCCGTATCCGTTATACGCAGATAGGGACAAGTTTTTAGGTTTATAGAGGGCTTTATAGGCGGAATAGATCGTATTCCCATTACTTGCATTGTTAGCCATCTCTTGCTAGCAGTTTTGTTATGATCCGTTGCTCCGGATCATGTTTTGTTTAGTTTTTGACTACCTTAGTCCTGTTTCAGCACACCTGGTTTGTGTTTTGGTTACCATGGGTGCTGATTAGTTTCACCTGCCTCTGATTAGTGTTTTCAGATGCTCACCTGCTGCTGGGCACTTATCAGCAAGCTACTTATTTCTGTTTTTCGCCACACTCAGTCTGGCTGTCTTATTTGCTTCCTGCAACAGTTATGTCGCTGAACTTATTTGATTCCTGAGCTAAGCTTCGCCATTTGGTTTGCCTGTTTCTATGCTAAGCTTTCGCACTTGCTCTTTCCTTAGCTTCTCCCGTGCTATCGGCAATAAATCATTGTCTCACCTGCACCTTGCCTACGGAGGTTCCGTCTGCATCATGGGAAAACGACTCCACACAATAAAATGCGACCCCCTCGTGACAAGTTTTATACTATTTAGAACGCGCAGAAATGTGAAAGACGGGTTCCTGTCTCACATAAGGATTGTGGATGATGGGGAAAATTCCCAAAAAGTCTAGTTTTCCTTCAAACACCATACTTCCATTAAAAAAAAAATAAACACATAGGAGAAATGATGGAATCAAATATTAATACGTGAATTGAAATGTGTTCAGTTATCATTCAGCTCTCACAAAGTCTGCAGCATCTAAGACACAGTCTACACAATTATACTATTCTGCAATATTGTTCAACACAAATTGCAACAAAGAACACAGCAACAAAAGGCTTTGGCTCGGAAATGTGTTGCCGTAGTTGGTAATGGATGTTGGAAATAAACAGCAAGTCACCTATTGAAACATCAACAGCAAATATTTAAAGTAAAGCAGTACTTGTAGGATATTATCTTTGAAATCATTTTATTATTATTCAATTCAAGTAGTTATGATTAAAAATGGTGCTTTTTGGTTCAATTGATCTGTGAGTTATTGTGCAACTTATAAAGCTAAACTACATACAGAAACATGATAAATGAATCTCTTATTGTGTGATTTCTCAGTTAAACCCACCTTGCAATGCTTTGTTTTACTAGTTTATACTGTAGTTGTCATGAAAGACACATAGTCTGTTCAAAGCAGGGTTAATGCAGATCACTTTCAGTCAAGTCTTGAGATACTACTTGAAAACACAATGTTGTGACTAAATATATTTCTAACATATGTCGCATTAATTGGCATCTTTTTAAATATGTGTTGTTTTGTCTTTCCTGAAAGTGAACTGTAAGTAGCTGATGGGTGATGACTGATGGCTGTGGCATTGCTGAGAAGATAGGTTGTGAATGTTGGGGAGAAGGTAGAGTGGAAAGTGGAAGGCATACAGTAACACACGGGAATTCAGACAAACCAAATACTAACAGTACAAATGCAACATTCAGCAGAGCAGCACAGATAAGAGTGAAGTAACATACAAAGTGCAGCCATTAAAGCAAAAATAATGGATAACTGTTTCGACTCTCCTGGACAAAAGCTTAAAAGCAGGGGGAATTATAAAAGTATTCCGATTTTGCACTACAGTGGATTGTAACCACAGTGAAAGTTGAGCCTAAAAATGTAAACAAAAACGAAAAAATATTTCACAGATTTTAAGTCAAGGCTATTCTTAATCGACTGATCAGACGTTTAAGACCATAGCCTTAAAAAGTACCAATCTTCTAGCATAAATTGGCAGCTGGTTATGTGAAAATGTAGAGTTGGAGTGTTGTACTGTTGAAAGACCCCGCCATTGCAGACTGTTACCACCACACAACCTGGAGCTTCATCTTTAAGCTCTTTTCTCGCAGGTGCCGTCTTATTCTTATTGGACTGCAATCAGCATCAGTAAGGGTCTTAATGTAGGGTTTAGGATAAGCCTGTGTCTTCACAGACAATCCCGTCAGATCCGCAGGTTTAGCGCAGGTGAACAACACTGCCTAACGGCCTCTAACCTCTGCAACAATTGATATTGTGACCTCTTGTGTACCTCTAGCAGTCGGTCCGTATAGATCACAGGTTGCAAGGTAAAGTCACCTCTCGAGACCACACACATCTTGACATAAATGGTCAAGTTCCATTCATTATCATTATTAACATGATGTGAATCAATACCTTTGATTCTTCTTGCTGTCTGCAGATATTTGATCATTTGCTCGTACTGTACATATAGTTGCTGTGTACAGTTCCCCAAACGTGTAGTTCGTCCAATCATTGTTCATATCATATTGCCACACCAGTAGCAACGGAGCGTTACAAGAGAATTGCTTATGCCACGTTCAAAGACAGAAACGCTGCCTTTGCCATCAGGGACCACGGCAGTGTGAATATCTGAAAGTGGCATTCAAACTAGATTATATTACAGATTTGACTTTTCAAGGCAACGGTCTTAAAATTTTAACAATATTTTAAATACAGTTTTCAATCAATTCAGGTCTAATCGTCTTTTTGCATTTTGATGCTCTTCTTACAATCTTGACTACTTTTAATTTTCCCCCTTTATGTTCAGGATTGTATTTTCTTACCTACTCCTTTAACAATCACTTGAGTATAGCAATTCCACTAGTTCTACTCCTTTCTGGGATGTGTTTTTGTAGACCAGTCGCACTGCTATTATCATAATGTGTTTTGACTCAACACCTACTAGATACTGAGACTTACTTGGATCCTGCTGTGAATTCAATTTGATTATGGGGACATTGTATTAGCTGTGTAAGCTACTCTTGCTCTCGACCTATTAATACATTTGTTCTTGACATACTTTAGTCAAAAAGGAATACTCTCTTATGACCAGAATAAAAGGGGTCATCGTTGATTGGCTATTACTCAGAATAGCTGTGGTCTGAAAGTTGAAAGTAGCTTTTAGGGACTGGGGAGTTCGCTAAAAGTGTCCCTTTTTGAACTTCGACCTAGGCAAATTTGAGCTGTCCCAGTAGGCTCAAGACATTGAAACAACGTTGAGAACTGGTTGAATTGAGGTCCTGACATTGCGCAACTCAAACCTAACGTTGAAACAAAAGGCTTTTTGATGGCGTTTAATCAATGGTGGGTTCTGATGTTGATTTAACCATTGAATCTTGGTCATTTTACAACCAATATTTTACAACAGAAATACAACATTGACACAACATACTTTTTGACGACTTCAGGTTGTGACGTTGATTAGACCATTAAAATTTGGTCATTTCCAAACCAAGAAATTTGTCTCAATTAACAAATAGAACTATTTTGCAATGTTGTTTCAAAGTCAGTTTTTTCCATACCATAGGATTATAAGGCGCACTTTTGATGGATGCTCTATTTTTTATTTTTTTTCATATATTAGGGCCTATTAAAGGACTCACATTATTTATTTTTTTATTCTAAATTGAAAACACTTCCTTGTGGTCTACATAACATGTAATGGTGGTTCTTTGGTCAAAATGTTGCATAGATTATGTTTTACAGATCATCTTCAAGCCGCTTTCTGACAGTCGCTTCAGGATGCGCCGTTTTGTAGGCGGTCTTATTTACGTGGCTCATCTTCGACAGCGTCTTCTCCCCGTCATCTTTGTTGTAGCGGTGTAGTGTGCAAGGACGGGAGTGGAAGATGTGTCAAAAGATGGAGCTAACTGTTTTAATGACATTCAGACTTTACTTAAATCACTAACGGAGCAGCATCTCCTCATCCGGAAACAACCACACCGGAAATGTGTCCCGTGAAAAAAACGTCCGACCGAAACTGTAATAACTAAAGTTCCTTGAGTGAATAATGTAAACTCACTACACCGGTATGTTTTAGTGCTTTCATGGCGAGTTCACTGACAGATATACATGTAAGTAAGAACTTTACACTTCTTTATATTAGAAATGGTAACAGCGGAGGATGAATGTCCCATAACAAGAAGATAGAGAAAAAGCAGAAGCTTATCAACTACGGCGTCGCCATGTACTACAAAGGCGGAATCGCACAATTTTCCAGGATTTACGCAGATCCCAAATACAGATCAGAAGGTACCAGAAGGTAAGAAAAGTTGCTTTTGCTGAATATTGAGAAACAAAACGCCAGATATTATGTCTTACCTTATACACACGCCATAATAATACTCGTATGTTAAATGCGCCAACAATCCTTCAAGCGGTGCGGCTTCATAGCTTACCAAAGTCGTACTAAAACCTGTTGATAGATTTTTGAGCGCCGTGTGTAATGTTATACATTTTCAATGGAACATATAACATTTTGGTGTTGTTTACTTGAGTCATATTGCCATCATAGTGCAATCTACACTTATCTCTTATGTTTGACTGCCATCTACTGGTCACACTTATCATTACACCATGTACCAAATAAAATTGCTTCGAGGTGGGTGAGCTCAACGAAACGTATTTCTTACATTAGGCGCACCGGATTATAAGGCGCACTGTCGAGTTTTGAGGGGAAAAAAATATTTTAAGTGCGCCTTATAGCCCGGAAAATACGCTATGTATAATCAACGTTGTATCAATGTCTTGTGCCTGCTGGGATAGTGTGTGTGCACAGAATCAAGTTAAAGTACGATCAAACCTACACATTTTCCAGTTTTAGTAGTATTCATTCAGATATATTTTCCTCCATTTTATATATATTATTTTTTATTTATTTATTCATTTATTTTACTTATTTAATCAGTGCAATAATAGTGCATGGTCACCACTGCCTAGTTTCTCTTATTATATTCTTATTTTTACTGTTATATTTTTATTGTTATTGTTGCTTTTTATTTTTATTCTTATTGTTATATTTTCTATTTTATTTCCATTTCTACCCCCATTATTTATTTTTTACTTTTTAAATTCGATCTCAATTCTGTACACTGCTGCTGGAATTTTAATTTAAAATTAAAATTCCAGCAGCAGTGTAGTTTCTAGCAGTGCCTAGTTTCTCTTGTTATATTCTTATTTTTACAGTTATATTTTTATTCTTATTGTTGCTTTTTATTTTTATTCTTATTGTTATATTTTTTTTATTTTATTTCCATTTCTACCCCCATTATTTATTGTTTACTTTTTAAATTCGATCTCAATTCTGTACACTGCTGCTGGAATTTTAATTCAAAATTAAAATTCCAGCAGCAGTGTAGTTTCTAGCAGTGCCTAGTTTCTCTTGTTATATTCTTATTTTTACTGTTATATTTTTATTCTTATTGTTGCTTTTTTATTTTTATTCTTATTGTTATATTTTCTATTTTATTTCCATTTCTACCCCCATTATTTATTTTTTACTTTTTAAATTCGATCTCAATTCTGTACACTGCTGCTGGAATTTTAATTTCCCTGAGGGAACTCTCTTGAAGGAATCAATAAAGTTCTATCTCTCTATCTATCTATCTATCTATCTATCTATCTATCTATCTATCTATCTATCTATCTATCTATCTATCTATTTGTATACGTTATTTTATTAATTCATTAATGCATTTATTTTTTTATCTACTTTTTACTTTAAAAACTGGGGAATAGTCGCTCCACTCTACTTTATGTGAACGTGGACATATGGTGACTGAACGTTTACATTTCTTATTAGGAGTCTGCAGTTAGAGGCTGCCACCCACACTTGTTACCTGAGGTCAGTCTCTGAGATACTCCGCTGGTGCGAGTCGTCTTCTTTTTCCAGCGAATCTTCATGATGCGGTTCGTGCGTGTTTACTTTGTCCCCCGATCCCTCTCTCTGCCCCTGCACGACCCCCTCCTTATTGGCCCTTGTCCCATCCCCTCCGCCTCTCCCGCCTGCCTCTTCCTCTTCTAGTACTTCAACTAAATGCTCATCCCCCTCCCGAGACTGGCTCCTTGATCGCAAAAGGCTGTAGATGGAGACAGAAGCGAGACAGCGGCACATGCACAGCAGAAAGAAAAACCAAACAAAGCATGAGAAATGTCAACAAGTGGAGAAAGAAAGCCAAACACACATAAATATCGCAGCCAAGATCAAAAGCGGACTGATCCAAAAAAAAAAAAACTGAGGACATGAAAGCAGACTTACAGCAATGTCATGCAAAATAATTGTTTTCCTCTCAAGTGAGAAACACCAAAATGAAGACTGCGTTTGATGTTTCCTAGAATGTGAACAGACATGGACAAGATTCCCCCGCAGCTAAATATCAGCAGAGTTCAGCCATTTGGTTCCGGGTTTCTGGACAGCAGAGCCAAATCTGAACTCATCAAGGGGAGATTTTCCTTTAAAGGTAACCTTGTGCAAACAATTTCAATGCTGAAAATGTCTGCACGCGGGAGCGTAAATGGGAATAAATCCAAATTCAGCTGTGGGGTATTTGTCCATTTCTGGCTTCATAGTGAAACAAAGTGTATCCCTCATTAGAGACCATCCTACCGGATCTTGCGGTTTCCTTGTGGCCTTTCAGACTGGACAGACATGTAGCTCGTGCCGCTGAACCGAGAGGCACTACTGGTTCTCGACACAGCGGACACGTCGCTTACATCACTGTCCGATGACTTGGCGGACAGGTTATCTGAGCCCCGTGGATCTCTGCCGGAATGCTAAAGCCAAGACAAAGACGGTATAAAAAAAAAAAAAAGCATACGGTCAACTTTGTAACGGTGTTCATTAAAACAGTTTGTACACAATACACATACACAAATACAGTACATACCTACACACTCAAAGTTCGTACATCCGGACGCACATTAACTGTACAAACGTACTTATACACATACTGTACATACACATTTAGTGTACAAACAAACATATACACATACTGTACATATACAGTCACTGTACAAACATACATATACACATACTGTACATATAATCACGTTTCATCAAACATATATTAACGTTGTTGCCCTAGGGAAAACTGGGTAACACATGGCACACTGACAAAGCTTAACCTATTGTTACTATAACAATCTACAAGGTTAATACAGTTTGCTTTTCTTTCTTCCCCTCCATTTATCTGCTTTCTTTTGTATTTCAAGTTATCATTACATATAAGTATTGTTGCATATGAACACTTGTATTGTTGATAATAAAGGTAATTCTTGTTATTATTCATTATCAATAGTGCTATTTCTATTGGTATTTGTATTGTTCCATTTGTAGTGTAATAATGCTCATTGTCATTTCTGTGTTATTAATTTTTATTTCACTAACTGCTTCTTTGCTATCACTTTTACCATCATATTTGTACATATCCTATTCACTGATGCTGTTCTGTTGTTGTTGTTATTGTCATTGTTGTGTTTGTTGTTGTCTCTCTGTCTTATCCCCCTCTTGTCCCCGCAATGTCCCCCTCTGTCTTCCTTTCTTTCTCTTTCTATCCCCTCCTGCTCTGGCCCGGCTGCACCAAATAATAATATAAATCCATTTAATAAAGTCAAATACAAATAAGGCAACAAGAGAAATATCCCACACTTCTCTTTTGTCAAGTAAATCTGTACAGCCGATATGGGCGTCTACATCAACAATATGATTTGCCTGAGTAGCTAGACAGGACAAAAAAATGAAAAAAATAAACAAATAAATAAATGAAAATTAAAAAAAAAACATTTTGTATGATATCTGAACCATTTCTGGTATGCTAAGGAATAACAAAAATAAGTCTTCTTTGGTAACTCTGAACATTGTTTAGTCAGTGGCACTTCCGAGAAGGATATTATTCAACAGACAAGGATAACCTAGAAGCTCATCAGCTTTTTACACCCAACAGAGCACACTCGCTGCCTGTAGTGTGAGAGTTTTTCATAACACAGACTTTAAAAGGAAAGCCGTGCAGCCACGCTTGTGTTCATCCCAGAGCGTGGAGCAAGACAGCAACGCTCAAGCCAAGCTTTATAGTAGTAAACATTTAACTCTGCAAACTCTCAATGCCACATTCCTTGACTTTAATAGAACTGAAGAGATAGTTCAACACAATAGCTAAAGAACACAGAGTTTGTCTTTTAGCTTCAATGTGTATCTTAGATGAAACATGGCCCAACAAAAATGCACCTCCCGTTGTCTAAAAGTGGAGGTGTACAGTACTTTTCCTGCCCCAAAAATCTAGTGCACAAGTGCCATACAGACATTGCTCAAAAATATTTTTCCCTTTTTTAAAAAGCATATTCCACATGTTTTTGGCCAAAATCAAGTGTTTAATTAACGTTAATTTATATGTATGATTTGTCTTATTTTCTATTATTATGTTGTGGCGATCAATAAAGTCCCTCCAAACGGGACTTCCGTTTCCGGTTTAAGGGTGACAATGCTAACGTGGCTAGTCTTGGCACTAATGCATCTTCACCGTGACAATCACAAGTTGACCAACTTTTTGATGGACTTCGTCTTCAACTTCTGCCCCGTCAATAACACAACTCCACATTGGTGAGACTTTGACTCGAGTGATATCGAAAGACAACAGCGGTACGTAGCGTTGGACATTAGTGTGGTATTCAGGCTAACTGAGACTGCTATTAGTTTCGTTTAGTCTTTATTTGAAGGGACAATGCACAGAAACATTAAGCTCAAAGACTGATATGTTCTGCAACAGATTATAGCTAAATAGCTCATTTCCATCTGCAGTCCCTGGTTACCTAAATTATAGATATACAAAAATCGTGCAATAAAATTACAACAATACACTTATACTATAGCATGTAATCAAATTAAGAAATGTCATAAAATGCACTTTCATTGACACATACTTATTATACATTACAACCACACCTCATTCACATCATCACAATATATGCTCTTGTTCACATCTGTCATCATTTGTACAAACAACCATGATTTTAACAGACACACCTTATAACATAATGTTCTCATGCATAAATATAATAAGTTGACATGTCAAACATAGTGCCCACCTCAGTAACCGTGTGAGCAGCTTTGATTGCTCCAAAGCCACTTTTTAACTTCAATTGTGAATGAAGGGTAATCTGTTAGACTTTTCAAGTTTGTTGTGAGGTCGTTCCATTCCTTTATCGCTTTATATGAAAAGGCTGATTGTGCAAAAGAGGTTTTACATCTGGGTACGCTACACTGCCCCCTGGTGGAGGCTCGTGTGTTTCTAGTTGTCACAGCAGATGTGAACTGGACAAAGTGCTTAAGTGGTGCTGGTGCAGTGTTATTTAGGATTCGATGGGCCATTCGTATTGATGCTAATCTTTGAATGTTAGCAACATTTAACAGTCTATATTTTTGGAGAACTAAACAGTGATGGTGGTGTTGTGGTTTTCGGTCAAGGATTTTGAGCGATTATTTGTGCAAAGTTTCCAATATTAGCTATTTGATAATAGCTAATAGCAAAATAATAATATAAATCCATTTAATAAAGTTAAATACAAATAAGGCAACAAGAGAAGTATCCCACACTTCTCTTTTATAAAGTAAATCTGTGCAGCAAATATGGGCATCTACATCAAATATATATGATTTGCCTGAGTAGCTGGAAAGGACAAAAAAATAAAATAAAATGTTTAAAAAAAGCTATCGGATGAACTCTCTTGATTCAAGACGCACTTAATCTTCGACATAAATAACAGCTTTGGTGTGAGCTTTTTGGAATGACAAGGCAGGACACGCAATGCTAGCAAGACGGAATGCCACAAACAAAGCTAATGATCGTAGTTGTGACTATTTACCAAATTTTTGCAGAGCAGCTTAGACCTGTGGCATCACTACATGGAACACCACTTCTAACTTAGAGGAATTACCTAGAACCATCCCATCTTACAAAGTATTTCAACGTCGTGGCCGTGTTTTAGTGTCTGGATGATGCTTTGAGGATCCTCCGGGCTACCAGTGAATTCTGAGCTGTACAGTAGAACACACTCAAGGCTACTATATTGGGTGAAACGAGTGTAAAGGTGACTATATGGGTGTTATTTAATTGTATGAGGGCTCCAATAATGTTAAAAACAAAAAAACATATTTTGAAGGCCGTAAACACATTTACAATGTGAAGGCAGTAAAATGCATTTCTCTCACAGAAATGAATTTTCCACGGTCATGTCCAGTACCAATTAACTAAGACTGCAGTGCATATACGAACATGTTTTACCTTGTGGTAGTCCTGCTCGAGTCGTGAGTCGGAGCCAGCTCCCTGCTTGTACTTGTTCATCTTCATCTTCATCTGCCTGGTCCTTTCCTCCATGTCCATACCTGAGCCCAGAATGGAATATTTCAGACAGAAATCAAGTACTGCGTAAAATGCCTGGTGTGGTGAAACATATCTAAAAGTTAGGGACAAGCTTCCGCTGTAGAATTAGGCTCTGGTCAGAAGCCCACTCTTCGTAGAGAACAACTGCATTTACATGATCGACCAGATAAACCGCGATCCTACAAATCAACTGACACAATACTCGACTCCAATTAAACAGCTCATTTTTTCATTGCACCTTCAGACTACCACTGTTTTCTCTTAAATCAATTTAGATCATGGTGCTGTGTTTCATAGTGCACTACACAGACAGAGTCAGCACGTACACTCAAGACATTACATGCTAAATAATTACACCTGTAACGTGAAACTAAATGAAAATGCAGCACAAGTCCACATCTAATCCCTTCTGCTCTACTGATGGCAATGATAATAATGCAGATGACATGCGCCTCATACACTAGGCCCACTTTTGCACGCACACACACTCACACAAAAAGAACAGCAAAAGAACGCAAAGCAAAGAGATGCGTATTGACTTTTCTCACAGAAATTAGACTGGTCTCCTGCCAAATTGTTAACTTTTACAGCAGTCATAGTCAATTCTTACAGTTGTGGTTAACAAACACTGGTGGTGATAGTCAACACATTATAGTGATGAATGTTTCTGAGGTTAAAGTCTACATGTCACTGCAGACAGTGTTTTTAAAAGTAGCTTGGCATCATTACTCTTGCCTGTATAGCGTGGCGCTGTGGGTAATGGGTTCCATGTTCGATCCCCGTCATTGCCGTTGTGTCCTTGGGCAAGACACTTCACCCTTGCTCCCAGTGCCGCTCACAATGTGAATGAATGTTTTGGTGGCGCTTACGTCAGTCTACCCCAGGGCAGCTGTGGCTACAAATGTAGCTTACCACCACCAATGTGTAAATGTGGAGTGAATAATGGGCTCACACTTCTCTGTGAGCGCCTTGAGTGTCTAGTCCAGGGGTGTCAAACTCATTTTAGATCGGGGGCCAAATGGAGAAAAATCTACACCCAAGTGGGCCGGACTGGTAAAATCACGGCACGATAACTTGAAAATAAAGACAACTTCAGATTGTTTTCTTTGTTTAAAAACAGAACAAGCACATTCTGAAAATGTACAAATCATAATGTGTTTTTGTTTGTTTTTTTTACACTTACATGTTGCGGTTAATAGTGTTCTATCTTTATTTGTCGTTATTTATACTTTCTGAATAAATTATGTGATAATGTTCATCAGTCAACTCATTGGTGTTCATTTTCAATCTATCAAGATAAAAAAAATAATATCAAAATCAAATTACAGGATGTTATTTATGTAGTTTGCTCATTTTCTTCGACTGGTGCACTAACATCATGTGGTTTATTTTTAAAAAATATGTAGCATCATCTACAAAGATGCAAAGAATTGATTTTGCGACATCTAGTGGACACATTTAGAACAGCAGTTTCTTTCATTCCAAAATTTCGGCTCATTTTTATACTTAGCAAACTCATCCCGCATGCCGGATAAAACTTTTTTGCGGTCGTGATCCGGCCCGCGGACCGTACGTTTGACACCACTGGACTAATCGATAGAAAAGCACTATATAAATCTAATCCATCATTATTATTATTTTTATTACAGAGAGAGTGAGGGGTCAAATAATACAGCGACATCGATACATTGTGAAACAGAGGGTCTGATTTACTAAGATACAAACACCACGCGGTAAACAGCATGTACAATTTATAAGATAGCGTGCACTGTCAGTAGGCGGGTTGCGTGTGATTTACTAAGACTGCGTGTGCCAAACACTCACTGAGACGTCATTTACCCATCATTTAAGTGACTCAAACTATTTTAAATCTGTTTAGCCAGTGGCTTATCACTGAGTAAGATTCTAGAATATTGATTAATATTAATAATAGTGCTTAAAAATTTCTGTTATATGTTATTTTTCTGTTAAAGCGGCTATGTAAAATGTATATGTGTGGTGGAAAAAGTACTGTAATGTGACTGACTATAATGTCATCTAACTAAAAAGGGATCTATTATGCAAAACAAACGCTTCTTACATGTTGGTACAGGTTTTTGTGTATTTGGGATCCTCATAAACCCCCAAAATGTGAAATCAAACCATGGTGGAATGGCGGATATATTTATAAAATAATCTTGCCTTTTCCCATAATTGCTGTTTGTAATTTGAGACATTAGTGACCTATTTTGCCCGAGTTACATCAGTGACTATCTCCATTTATGGTAGAGGTTGACTCGAAGAGTTTTGTGCGAGTCCGACATTTTTATCTAGTTGTAGTCCAAAGATATAGTTTATAAGTTTCTTATTTTTTCTCAATCTTCTTGTTGTGGGGCAGACTGGCTCGTACATGCACATGCATGCTAAAATCTTCCGCTGTTGCCATTTCTAATACAAAGTAGCATATAGTTCTAATTTACATCTGTCAGTAGACTTGATATGGAAGCACAAAAAATTACAACATGGCTAACGTGTAGAGTCAGAGTCGAAGCGGCTTGGCCTGGAGGAGGACTCCGGCACATAAATGAGACCCGCCCACAAAACAGCGCATTCTAACATTCTGAGGTGACGGTCAGAAAGCAGCTTGAAGATGGTCTGTAAAACATAATCTATGCACAACTTTGACCAAAGCACCACCTTTACATGTTATGTAGACCACAAGGAAGTGTTTTAAATGTAGAACAAAATCATACAATGACCCACTTAAAAGTTTTAACCTGACAAAATACTGTACAACAGTGGTCCCCAACCAGTCAGTGACACATTTGCTTCCAGGCTGCACAGAGACATTAAATAACCGCATTTTCTCCTACTTAACTATCGCCAGTCCCACCAGACACACCAATAAGCTTGATCATAGATGTATTATACAACTCCTGATACAAAGTCCCCATTTGCTATATATTTGTTACATCTTTGTTACATGGGACAATGCACCTTCATTAACATATAAAATGTAAAAGTGCCAAATCATTGCCAAAAGCTAGGTTTCATCTGCAGTCCGCAGCAGGTTGATGACCTAAGATCTGGGCAGATCAGGAACAAAGTGACCATAGTAGTTAAAGTGCATAAGGCAGATGGAGAAGTGCTAAATTGTTGCATATAATAATTGTGCTGAAGGAAGTAAATACACATCTTCTTTGGCCTAGTAAGTTAAAGTGCTTGTATTATAGCACATAGTCCTATAACATGATTACTTAGCAATAACAGATGTATTTACCCATGGAAAATTGGACCGAAAAAAGCTAACATTAGTGTATATACGTATGAAATATTGCACAAAATATAAATACATAACTTTTAGAATGGAAATAGAAATCCACAGAAATCTATTGGAACTAATGGCAAGTATTATTATATATCCATGCTCTTGTCCTTGAATGTGACATATCACCATCAGATACTAAAGCCAAAAACAACTTTAACTTGAAAGTTTTTAACTTTTTAAACTTACTACTAGCAAAAATGAGTGATAAAAAGTCTATGGAGAAGTTTTTTGCCAAAGGAAAAGGCCAGGGGCTCCCACTAATTCAACGTTATAGTGAGTTTTTTCATGTATTCATTTTTCATGCACTTATTTGCTATATTTATCTGCCACACGTGAAAGGCCGGTCCGTGAAAATAACGCCTACATTAAACCGGTCCCTGGTGCAAAAAAAGGTCGGGGACCCCTGCTGTATACAACTTTTGACAATATTCCCACTGCAGAAATCCACTTCCAACTCATCTTTTGCCGCCACTTTTCACCAACGGATGTACGATTTATTTTCTTTCCTCCTTTGTTCTAAAAAAAATACTTCCTGATATAGTCTCCTCCACAATGGAAATGTGTTTGTCGTCTATTTCTTTTGTCACAGTTACAAGGTTTAGAAATAAATCGCCTTGTTATACATGTCCACTGCAGAGGGCGCTGGCGGTCAGGAAGATAAAACAGTGTCTTACAATATATACTCCAACAAGAGAATCACAGTGTTGTGACAATAGCATGCTTTCTTTTAGCTGAAGCCACACAGTTGTGTAAAAAAAAGCAGGAAAAAAAAGCAAGAAGCCACAAGCATCATAACAAGAATAATTCAAAGTGCAAAAACGTGAGTAAAGCGTACAAGACGAATGAGTTGATTGGAGGTGGGTGGTAGGGCAAGCCAGGAGAAATTGTAGGTGAGGCAGAACATTTGAGCAGAAAGAAGATGAAAGAAAGACAGACCTGAGTTCGTCCCACTAGGTAAGGCCGAGTCTTCTGGGATCACGTCCAAAATGGACAGACAGACAGAGGACAGGAAGATGGGCGTGAGAGGATGCAAGAAGGGGTTTGGAGTGAAGACAGAGAGAAAGCAACACCACCACAGAAAAGACCCCGTTTGGAGGGCGGGGGTGAGAGGAGGATGAAGGGTTAGGGCAAAGGGGACACAACACAACAATACCACACAACAATGACAAAACAATGGTCAACAGCAAACATACAAGATTCAAAGAAAAATCACAGAGCGCAACAACAACAACAACAACAACACAAAAAAACTCCAGCATGGGCACAGTGCAAAGTCAAATAGATCAAGAGAGAGTTAGGCCGGAAGAGGCTGAGGTAGATTGTGATTATAAGACGCCAGTAAGGAAGGATGTGGCTCTGGGCTTGAAAAGGAAAAGAAGGCCTGTAATAATTAAGACATGTTAAAGCGCTGGAACACATAGAACGCTGTGCTGGACTCGGAGGAGTGCGGGTAGAAGGAGAGGTCAATTCAGTCTGTATAGGACAGCTTTGTAGAGAGTGGAACATAGCTTTAAAAATAAATATACAGAGCACAAAAGCACAAAGAAATCAAACATTAATATACTGAAAGTAATGTGACAGAAACACATTATCTTTAGGAAAGAAAATTAGTAAAAACATTCACTGCCAGACAGTCTTCAAAATCACACATTTTTAACCCTTTCTGTATTCCCTCCTCACTTTCAGCAACCCTAGAAAATATTTCCTTTGCCTTCAATGAAAAAAATACTACTATGAAAAACCAGTATGACTTATAAGCAAGCACAACTTCATTTCCAGTAGTTCTTGTTCTTCCATCCAAACCTCCTTCCTCGGTGTCACAACCTGTGTCTCATCTGAATATAATCCTGTAGATGATTTATATTAAGCCTAATTGGTTCACCATCCAGGTCAATGATGGCTTGTCATAAGAATTTAACTTTGTGAAACTATGCGCCTTAGCTTTCGTCTCTGTGGGGACGCTAACGTCACTAAAAGATAATGGTCTCTGCAAGTGATGTTCAGTTCACTTCACTTACTGCGTGCTTCTCGTAGATTGGTATAAAATGCTGATGCAGCGACAGTGGTTTAATTAGCACACCTAAGCATGTAAAGTTCTGATGGGTTTTAGTATTTAAAGCAGTCAAACAACAGCTACTACAAATCATAATGTAAAATACTGTAGTAGGTACAATCTATCTATTCCTGTGTTTAAACATGTCTATGGAAGTTCTCATTCATTCAGGTCATTGTATTCTCAGAGCATTCAATCGATCGCAGCTAGACTGTCCATTTTGTTTCGCCTCTCATCTACGCACTTTTCAAAGACTCAGATTAATCAGTCCGATCTATTGAATGCCCTAAGAATGTGTGTGTAAAAAAACATCTACAAGTATGCCTATAAATATTGTCATACATCCAAGTTATTGAGTTCTCTGAGTATTGAATTGATCCCAACTGGACTGTTCAGATTGTCCTGGAAGACATTTTAACTCTCATCTAAGTGCATGCTCACTGACTAAAACAGGGCAGCTTTAGTCTGAGGGCATGGTGCAGGATATAAAGTACACAAGGGGGGACATACTCAAACAAAGAATGGTTTCGGTCTATTGTGGTTCTAAACGACAGCTTTTAAGATACAAGAGGATAGATACTTTGGATTCTGCATCATGCCCTCAGAATAGAGCCGTCCAATCAAAGTATGTGAGCATTAACTGATCAAGCCTGTTTAGATGAGAGAAGGCAATCTGAGCCTTCTAGTTGTGATCGATTCAGTGCCCTAAGAATATCTGCAAGTAAGTAAACAAACTATATATATTTATATATATATATATATATATATATATATATATATATATATATATATATATATATATATATATATATATATATATATATATATATATATATATATATATATATATATATATATATAGTCAAAGTTTCTGTGGTTTATCCGTTATACAGTGCTCAATACCGGGGTAGAGCGGGATATACGTTAGGTCAGGAAAAAACACAGAGGCTATTTCATCCCCGCAAGCCTGTTTTGCAGGTTTCCCTGCTCTTCAGGGGCTTTTCAAAATCCCCTGAAGAGCATATATATATATATATTCCATGCAGCACAGCAACATCATATAGAAAGGCAAGAGAGAGTCAAACAAAGAAAATCCAACCATTCTACTACCTTATAAAACATGGAGCAAGACATAGCACGACTAGCTCCGTATTTTAACAGAGTTGGATCTGAAAGCAATCCAAACAAGTTAGGAAGATCAGAACAAAATGTCACTTTAGTAAAACATTATTTGAACTAGAGAACAATACTCTATTAAAGTGACATTTGGTTTCAAAAGGCAGAATGCACACCCAGACCAACAAACCTGTGATACATAGGGAAGGGTGCGTCCCTCCGTTAGACAGCGAGCCATTTAGCCCTCGCTGCTGGTCCTCCCAAGTTACTTCTACAACAGGACACACATATCACAGCATCTGATTGATTACTAAGGACATGTAGGATATATGATACAAATTTACATATTTTGTACATATATCTTATGTCATATTGATTTTGTAATTTTGCCCACTTCCAATGACTCGGACATTCCTAAAAGAAAATGTAGGTTTTACTTTTTAAAGGGGTAAACTTACAAAATCAGCACAATTTTTAATTCATCCAAATATACCTTCTTTAAAACAACACAATGTAGTGGGTCTTTAAAATAGCTGAGGTAAAGACACACAAGAAAGAGTAGGGTCTCTTGCCACTTCAGCACCACAAGAATGGACAGCTCTCTTGCCATATAGTACGACTTGTCTGCCATCTGCTGGCCGCCAACTGTAACTGCTTTGCTTCTGCTATTAAATAAAATGACATATAGAATTCATAATGTAAAATGGATATGTGGTATTTACATGTTGTATTTAATCCTGGTCAGACTTGGAAAGTTTGAGATTTTTTAATGAGTTCTGTCTCTTTGAAGTGGAGCTGAGAATGACTGACTCCCATTAAAGAAGAGGGCGCGGATTAAGGCTAGAAGGAGCAGAACAGAGCAGCAGAGATCACATAGACAGTGTTCTGTCCATATTAAATTCTAATTTAACTGCATACACATAGTTCTCTCTCATTCAATCACATTAAAAGCTGCTGCTGCTGCGCAAGAAATGCAAAAGCACTCAAAGTAGCGAAGTATAAGGAATGCCACACGTGCAACCTGTTTTTCTTAGAGAGCCTACAAAGCAAATACACACAATCACACATGCCAGAGGACTTGCCTTTCCTCCCATTTACTGGTGCGCCTTGCATCTTTTCAGTGTAGTATGCTACTAATGGAAACAAAGAAGGAGGCTCAAAGGATAGCAACTTTTAAACTAGAGGTGACAAATACTATGATAGACATATAACAGAGATCTGCAAAAAAACACATCTGTCTGAACAGCTAACATTTTGCATGAAAAAAAAAAAAAGGCCATCATTCTCTATCATCTTGGTACTGCAGATTATTCTCAAAATGCTGGCATTCTTACTGGAGGTACAGCAATCATTTTACTATAGCACCGTCATCATCAAATAACAGAGGCATGCCACAATTACAGTGAGTAAATGTTAAACAGCCAAATCAGAAGAGAAAAACGAGAACTAACATATTTCAAGAAAGCCGTAAACTCCAGAGAGGGTATCATCTGGATAAACACAGCTGTGAAACTATCCTGAGGTCCAATGCCCTTCGCTGTTCCTTCTATTAGTGACCACACAAAGCAGTAGGACACACATTTAGCTATGCGTCAATATTGAACATCATAGCTGAGAGAAAATCTGAATAGAAAATGACAGGATTGTCATAAATGCCAGCATAGTTTTACTACATAGTTGCAAAACTCTAATGTATTTCTTGCAGTTTTGTAGAAGACAACATGTTGATGGCCCATACATTACGAGGTCGCCACTGTCCCAGAATGTACGGTGAAGAGAAATACACAAACTAAGACAAGTACGGAAGAAAAGAGGACAAACAAGTTCACTGCGGAAAAAAAGAACAAACACTGACATAAACAGGAAGTGAAAGTACTACCTAAAATGCCATGATGGCGTGACAGAAGTAAGGCAGTGAGAGAGGATGGTTTCGAAGTTTTGTTCAAAAACAGCTGTAGTGTGTGGGGCCCTCAAGTGGTCATGGAGGGCACACCGCAGTCTAAATCGGGATGTGCGTGTTGATCGATGCAAAGTGAATTTCCCAGGAAAGAATTGAAGATTTCTTATGCTATCATTGTTATTAACTGTAATCACCAAGGTGAGCAGCTTGTGTCCAAAACTAATCCTGTGTTGGCTGCTTCGATACACTCTGGCTCCAATAACTAAAAGCAGAAGTTGAGAGTAGTATGATCATGCTTTTACTGAAATCAATGGAGAAGGTTCAAATAATCGTGATTTTGATTATTTGATTGTTATTATACGATTAATCCATTCGAAAAAAAGCTTTGAGTTATATTCTGTTGCTTTAATTCGTGCATGTTTAATGAGTGTAACTAAAAAAACTGATCAAATCCACAACGCATGGAGTGCCCAAAACTTTAAATATGTCAGTAAAAAGCTAAAAGTTTTTTAAATTTTGATTAATGCACACATGTTGAAAGTGCAATTCCAATGTTGATAAGGTTCATTTATTAGAACAAAAAGTATGAAGGTTATGGCAAGCAGAACAATCTTTGTTTATCTTAACTATTTTCCCTAGAAATGCATTGAGGCTACAACATGTGCTTTATTTGATTAATCAAACAAACAAATAGATAAGATTACACAATTACTAAAATAATTGATAGCTGCAGCCCTGAACAAACAAGACCTCCAAATGCTTGGAAATGTTTTGCACGTTTGTCTCTGTTTTTGCCATTTCTCTAAACCTTGTCTCTTAGTATCTTGGAAAAAAAACACTAATCTGACTCAGGACAAAGACACACTGGTCTAAAAAAACCCCACTAATTGTGAGATCTCGACAGGCCAACATAAAGGAACAATACTAGGACAAGTCTATGTCAAACATGTCTGCAACAATGAGGGTGGGTCCAAGGACCCGGCCCACAGCCATTGCAGTCAGGGTTTGGGTGTTTCAGAGTGATGTGCAGCTCACTCAGTCTGAAAACTAAACCCTTTACATACAAGTACAGACCTTCACAAGGATCGGTTCCTTCGTCTCCATCTTCTACGAGAGAAATGGAAAGGGAACCGAGTACACATGTTACGGATGGAAAACCAATCAACTATATTGAAGCACAAAGGCTCTTTGCAAGAATACGGTATAACAATTACAAACACTGGCCAGCATTTCAAATTTTCACCATCAACAGCACAGCAGTCGCATAAATAAAGCCTGTTACTCAATGAACATATTTCTGTATGTACAGTGACAATAAGTTTATTAATATAAGAAAACACCTCCATGACTTACTTCCGTCTTTTACTATGGATGGAAGCTGTGGGAGCTGTCGACCTCGTCTGCCGGACATTGGCGTACTGGTTGGGCTGGTCTGGACTGATCCACTACGAGGGTGCGCCCTATGTGACACAAAGTTGTTGAAAAATGTGGTAAGACACAAATCGCTGGTGATTGTGGATGCAGTTTCTGGTGCACTGCACCCACGTAAAACCTGCCGCTAATGTCACACTAACACTGAGTTAGATCTAATGAATGCATCACTCTAAATTATTTGATTGACCCAAATGGGTCTATTCTAGGTTTCACTTTCTTTTTGCACTTCTAAATGAAGTTTGGCACATGACATGGGAAGGAAGGGGCGCATCAAAACTGCAATAAAAGAGGCGTTGAAACACATGTGCAGTCAGTCTTCAAGCTGCAAGGAGAAACATGTTCAATGCAGAATTAGCAGACCATTGCGACCATGCGTTCGGAGCGTCTCCATGGGGGCTTGAACTCAAATCAGAAAGGAAAACAAACATAAGGATGTTGTCATAGAAAGATCAGCAACTAAAACAAAAGAAAAGTCAGCCAAACATTGCCATACTCGCACAAAAGTATGAGCCGTGTTTTCCAAAATGTAAAAAAGAAACAGCACGGTACCAGGGTGTCAGGGTTTTCGTGCTTTGGACATGGAAAGAAAATGCAGCATCAGTGCTTTTGTGGGGGGGGAAAAAAACCATAAATGGGCAAAGTGATGGGGTGAGGTGAAGTAGGGAAAGGGAGTATTTGGATCGGGTGTGTTGGCTGGTGGTGATGGGAGTTCCCTGATTAGTGAGGTTAGTTGGGTCAGGGTGAGTTCATGTGAAACGGTTTAGTGTAACAAATGTTTTAGTCAGGCAAATATTCAGTGGAGGTATTGCTGCACTGAAATCCTCTTCTTTCATTTAAATGAACCAGGGGTGTCAAACGTACGGCCCGCAGGCCTGATCAACAGCTTTTATCCGGCCAAGTATGAGTTTGCCAAGTATAAAAATTTGCAAGTTTTTTGGGGGGGTTTTAACAAAATAAACTGTTGTTCTAAATGTGTCCACTGGATGTCACAATAGCAATTCTTTTAGGCAAGCAAGCAAGAGGTACACAGTAAAGGGGGACTGTGGCTCCTCCTCCTCGACCCACATGAAACTTACAACGTTTTATGTCTTCTGCTTTGATCACATGGTCATTTTACACCCCTACTCCCCCAAAACGTCTCTGTCAAACACGAAAAGTGAAGTGAAGTGAAGTGAATTACATTTATATAGCGCTTTTTCTCAAAAGAAGTGAACTTAACCTTTTTGAATAGCTTTTACTTCTGTTTCTTATGGTTTGTTGAGTTAGCACTGGATTGATACGTGGACATGACAAAAGAGGTATTTGATACCTAGAAGAGTTTACATGTTGTGTTTTTTGTTCAATCCCAGAAAGACTGACTTAAAAGTTTAATCCTGGCTTTGTAGATACACTGAGACAAAGTCTAAGCTCATTGTGTTTTTGAAACGGCACCAAATTCCTCAGAATTGTCAACACATTTGAAGTGTTTTGTCCAGAGGATTATTTGTGATTTGTACATTTTTAGAATGTTCTTGTTCTATTTTTGGCCAAAGTAAAACACAGAAAACAACCTGAAGTTGTCTTTATTTTTAAGTTATCATGCCATGATTTTACCATTCCGGCCAACTTGGGAATAGATTTTCCTCCATGCGGCCCCTGAGCTAAAATGAGTTTGACACCCCTGTATTAAACTGTAGAATTTGGATAAGGTACTCTTGAGAGCCAGCGTGTTCTGCAGACATTTGCGAACATGCATAGCAGGGTTTGTTCCCGCCCACCACTAAAAAGTGTTATCCCGTTGAAAAAAAAGTCCGCTGCGAAGGACGCTGGTTCTCAGGAGGAGGTCTAAAAACTAATGAGTATTAAGGCCTAGTTTGGTAATGCAAACAGATGCTACATATTAGTATACAGTTCCAGCTACAATGTTTAAGTTCACTGCTCATTCCGGAGTGACAATTCCTCAGGGAAGTTACTGGCTAACTGAGGCAAGAACTTGTGAAATTGTGTTGAGTTGGGCGACGACTCCAATCTGGGTCACACCTCGTCAAGGCAGGTGAGGGAGGGGCCGACCTCCCGGATGGTAGAGATGGCATGGACCTCATCATCGATGAGTCGTGGGGGCGTTCAGTGGAGCGTGAACGGGATGCGGGGCGCTCTATTGTGGGCCGCTGGTCTGCGGACCGGGATCTGCTGTGATACTCGTGTCTATCCATGGCTCCGTGGCTCCTACAGAGGTTATTGAGAGATAGGCAGGAACTCAGTGCCTATGGGGCAGGGAAAGCAGGCTGCAGGGGGAGGCCAGTGTGGATGACAACAGGGACCTCCTACAGTATATGTACATGGGTTTACGGGCCCCGCCAAGGGTTGGGTGTGTCTTTAAGGACCACACCTCTGTTTTTCTACTAGCAGTTTACTTGTCTTAGAGGTAAAGGATCTACATTACCATTAAACATGATCCAGATGACTGTATCAATTTATGTGTGTGCATCTTTTCAGACTTGGCATTAAACACTCACAAGATTAAAGTAAGTGTTGTAACATTTTCATGTATTTTTTTCATCAACTTTATTTCTTACAATGCATGAATGATCTAATTTTACGCATGTACAAAAATACAAGTGTGGTCCTTTAAAGGGTATATGTCTCAAATCAGATGAGTAAGCAACTCAGAGCAACAGTTGGCATTGTAATCATTAAAGTCAGACAGAATTTACCTTAATGAGTATTAATTGGATGGAATCTATACATCATCCTTAGAACCAGCTTCTTCTGCAGTGGACATGTGTGTTTTGCATAACAAGGCTATGTTTTCGAACGAAACGTGTAACAAAAGACAAAAACACATGTCCAGAGCAGAGAATACTGGTTCTCAGGTAGATAGGATTCGAATTGCATGCAATTTGGTAGAATTCATATTTGTCAATAATTTTCACTGAGAAGCTAAATCATCAAAAATGTTTGAGAACTTGTGGCAAAGGGAAGCTGGAGTGAGATAACTGTGATGTGTGCTGGGTGTAAGACTGTAGGCTCATTCCGATCAGTGCTCATGTGAGGTGCACAGTGTGTCAAAGTGAAGTGTACATCTATATTGCATGTGGCTGTTCTTTATGTTAGGCACACAGGGTACATATACGATCTGAAGAGCTGTAAAAAGAATCAAAGCAATTATCAATCAAACAAAATGATTCAATAGATAAAATACCAATCAATGTAAGAATCTAAAGAAACACTACATCATGTTGCACATAGTTCACATACTTTTGGGAATGTGTCCAAAAGTACTGGAGTTGTGAGCATGTACTGTATATACTGGAAAAGCCTTTTGTTTAGATAATATTGAAAATACATACCAAATATTTTTGTACTAACGCTGTTCCAAAGAGGATTTTTATGCTGTCAATCATCCTTGAGTGAGATCGCCTTATACTAATACCAATACTAATCACGTGTATGAACTGTAAGTTTTTCATTCCATACATTTATTTGTGGTGAGTGGAAATAACAGTGTAACAATATCAATGTATTTTCTCTTTTATTACATAAAATTGCTTGTGCAAAACAACGCCAATAGTACAAAATAACTAAACACAAGAAATACTATTATCTACTACTCATTTAAATCGTTTGGTTATTGCCCTCATAGTCCTCCTTTGTCCAGGGAATTATTCCTTAAGTTTGTAAATAATAACAAAAACAACAACAAAAATAATTTGAGAAAATAAAAACATCAATCTAATCACCCTGGTAGTGATCATTTATAGCATTACTACATTTGGTATCAACACCAGCAATTTATGGATCGATCCGCCCTCCTCTTACTGTACTGACTGTGACAATGCTGACACATCAGCTGTTGTTGTTGTACTACCCTTTTTCTAACTGTTATTTTGTCAATTTCCTATAATAGCGGCTTACCTTCTGCTGTAAAGTGGTTCCATCTTCACTTTTTTTTTTCATTTTTATTTATTTATTTTTGCCCTCTACACTTCTTAAACATTACTAAGCACTTGGTGTTGTTTAAAGCTATCTTACCGGTTATGTTAGCTATTAGCATGTCTGCTCCTGGCTTGTTCTAGGTGTGTAACATGTTTAGCCTCACCCTCAAGTGACAATGATAATTGATAATGACACTTAAGATATTAAGTAAAAATAAAAAAATAAAATAAAATAAAAAATATATATAAAAAAAATAAATAAATAAAATAAAAATAAATTAAAAAAAAAATTAAAAAAAGATATTAAGTAATGCACACTGTGTGGAGACACATAATTAGCGGCTAGCTTGTCAGCTGAGGGACTAAAAATATATACTGTTATACATTATTTTACATGAATATTTTCCAATACTGATGGTCTGCAGATCGATCAGCACATCCCTAGTTTGTACTGATAAACGTAATTGTGCAGCTTCTAATTAACTAGGAGACATTGGGTTTGATACAGTACTAAATTTGTTTTAATTTCTTGTGTTGAAGGAAGGTCTTGCAGAGGACCAGTCAGTGACCTTACAAAATCCCTCATGATTTTCTGAAATCATTTAAAGCAATCATTAGCTGGCATCCACCATTCTAGAATTCTAGGGATTTGTGGGCAAATATACTGTATTATTGGCAGCTTCATCCTACTCATGTTGTACTCTGTGGCAGGGAACTTACGTACATTAAGTACAAAAGCACCATTACCTCATCGTTCATATCCTGAGGAGCTATCACTTAAAGGCAACTGCTTACATTTGCGCACTTCTGTCTACATACAGTATCCACAGGACTGTTTTGCAGTTTTGTGGTTTCATTTCTCTTTGCTGCGTTCACACAGCCTGAATGCAGACGGAAACAAACTGTATCAGGATGAAGAGTGGACGATAGAGTTACACCTTTCCTTAGTAAGTAACACTTTCCTTTCTACGGTGCTTTAAAAGGAAATGGGACAAAGAGCTCTTGTTAACGGCTATCTGTGCTATAGGCTGAGCCTGATTTGGATTCCGGCTGAGCCTTGGGGAAATTTTACGACACTTTAATAAAGACAGTCAGACTCTTTGGAAGAGTACTGAAAACTCATCACTTTGCCCCCATAGGAGAAGCAGAGAGGCGCAAGTCTACTTTCTGACTGAAAGCCAGACGGCAAAAGATTGAGGGGTCATTTACAGTGTTTCTGGAAAAGAGAGCATGTGCGTTATTTAATTTTATTGCCGCACTGGTTGGGTCCTAGAGGTGTCTCGGGGTAATCAGCATAACATCACATTCTGACCAGACACCAGACTTAAACAGAACCACAGTTGCTCACAGCAATGCATCTTAGATACCAAGCAGTTGGTATACTAAAAGCAACTGCCAATAGCATGTAAAAAATGACAACACAGTAGGTGTGTTCACACAAAGCCGGTTTAGTTGGCAGTTCATGGCGGTTCCGTCAAAGACCGTGTTAACATCGATCACAAAACCTGGTCATCGGTCACTCAAAAGTTCACCGCAATGAACCCTTAGATTTTAGAAATATGTTAAATGTTTTGTTGCGGTCTCTGCGATTCAAAATGTTCAAAATGCCTTTCTCCGTGTAAAGAACTGCAGCCTCCGTATTGGCACCGCAAGATCCATGATAATACCACATAAACACTGCTATAATCCGCCAGTAACATTTTTCTCCCAGATCTTCATGATGTGGACATGGTTACCAGTAACTACACAGGGATGGCAGAGTTAAACACAGAGGAATCACAGGCTCACCACCAAGGAGCGACACTAAGGCACTGCGGTTGATGCATAGTAGAGGCTAGAGTACTCCGGCGCCTTTCATCGTATTCAAAACTGGTTGAAAAAGGCTTTCTGCCATCGTTGGGACAGGATTTACAGGGGTTCGAGAAACGCCATGAACCGCCATCCAAACCAGCAATGTGTGAACGCCCCTTAAGACTTACTAACACCACTCATCGCCGTACAGTTGCTTACACAATGTATATGGGGGAACATAAACAAGGACGTCAATGAAGCAACAGTCATGGGCTGTCAACTGGTCTACCGTTGTACAGCTGGCGACAGCAACACAAACAGCTCTGAGCCTCAGCCAACAAACAGAGAGGCAGTTGTGTAACAGACATCTACTGTACACAATTTCAGAGCAGTGATGTCTCCTTGGCAGAAACCGATATCAAACAGGATATCATTTCCTGGCATCACAGTCACAGATAAATCAAAAATGGAGACGTCAACACGGCGGATGACGCAGCAGATACTGCATGTCAATACCTCTCGAAGTCATAGTCAGAAGAGTAGGTGCCTTCAGAATAGGCACGGGACATCCTAGTGGAACGCAGCAACCTAACTGCTTCCTCACGGCAGATTGGGTACACACGGTGGTTGCGGCTGGCAAAAAATAGTACAGCTTGTCAGCATTGGTTGTTTCCTACCACACACACGAGGGATGGTAGGAAAAAATTATATCTGGCAAAGTGTAAACAGACTTGTAACGGACCTCTCATGTTTCCTAATCACACTCTCAAGTCATGACTAATCTGCGACACTTAGCACCTCAAGGGCTGTGTGGGCAGTTTGTGAAGGGAAATGAGACGGCTGTTGGCGTGATAACAATAAAGATGATGAAATCCAGATTATGAAATGCTGATGATGGATGACTGGTTGTGTGGTTGCTCATCTTGTTTTATACCAATACATGTGTTGAATCATTTGAAGGCAAAGTAGAAAAAAATATTCTAAGTGCAATGATAAAAGCTAATTTGGAAACTCAACACTGTTATGTTTAGGCAATGTAAGACATCTAAACAAATCATGTGACATTGACTGTAATTGAAAAAAGAACATGCCATAGTGTCAGACTCAGTACCCAGAGGGTTTTTGAGGATAAGGTCTAAGTTGTGGGGCTGGAATGGGTAGGGTTAGGCTTCATGCAAGCTCAGGTCAACATCTACCTGGGTTCCTTTTGAGGAGCGTCAATAGGCTGATTATGTCTGGATCGAGGAAGGGTGAGAAAATGGCTGCGACCACATAGGGGGAAGGACAGAAGACAGAGATGGATCTAAGATGGTGTGAAGGAAGGAATAGAGGTAGAGAACAGGGAAAGAAGAGGGCTGGAGATGGACAAAATCACAGGCAAGCTGGTCGAACAATGAGGAAATCAAACAGTATATTTTGAGATATTTCCAAACGCTATAAGGCACTTTCAAAAAGTTTTTACACATATTTGAAAGTAAAAAAAAGAGTTGAAATATGTAGTGTTGGTTGCAGCATTACTGCGGACAATGGATTGTGGTGCACTGAACATGTCAGCCAATGGTAAAGTGGCAAAGGTTTACTGTCCAAATCCCCTTAGCTACAAAAAATGTCTACTATACCTGTGATCATCAGACACTTTACAGTAGAGTGTGTTTCGTATGTCTGACTCTGATTTAAAGTAAGCTTTGGAAAACTACAAATGTTGATTAAACAAGGGGAAAGTAACTATGGTCTGCCAGTGCCAAGCATATACATGGTGAGGGTGTGTTCACACTTTAAGGTTTATGATACTTGGGGTTTGATCTACTAAGATCCAAATAACAAGCGCCAAATAGCATGTGCAAACTATAAAAATGTGTGTATTATTAGTGGCCGTGTTGCGGGTGATCCACACTTGATAACAAATGCAAAAGAGGTGCAGACCACCCTATTTAAATGAGGACCTACAGCGGAGCCAATGAGAGGTCCTCTATTCGGCCCATAAAACACAAAAAAATAACCATCCAAAAATCGCCAACAATACTCCATTTGCATTTTGTGACTTGAATATTAACCATGTATTAGTGATTTTGTTGTTATAAGCGCTTACGCAGACAAACTATTTAAAGTGGCGCTGTGATCACTAGCTTATGTGCCATCTTTACATGACTGACTGATGAGCTTTCTCGTTTCCCTGCTTATTCTAAATCCTAAATCATGCCTCTCACCTTGATAGTAGAAGAACAAAGAGATATTCCGACAAGTTGGTACACTTTGACAGCCAATTTAGACCCAGGAATGACGAGAACGACACGAAAAGACGCTTGCTTCCACCCACCCACATTTTCTTTGCGAGGATTATAAGTCATTCTTTATCTAAATGGAAATATATATTAACAAGCCAGCAGTCGGCATCCTAATGACAGCAGAACTTGTACAGTAAGTGATGTTTTATTATGTTTTTTTGGCTCTCATGAAGTCTGCAGTGAGTAATAATCCGTGATGTTTTTAAAATGAATGCGCCGCGTAAGGTTAAAATGAGCAAAATACATAAATATTATATGTTATTATAAGTGTGCCCGTTACTACATTGCATATATCAGGGGTCCCCAAACTTTTTGACTCGGGGGCCGCATTGGGTTAAAACAATCTGGCCGGGGGCCGGGCTGTATGTATATATATATATATATATATATATTAGATATATATAGCGCAATTTCCGCGCGCGTGATGATGTCACGTTATCGATGAGAAAATGCATTTTTAGACAGTATGATTTGCCTGAGTGGCTAGGAGACACCGTGAGTAGCAAGCGGTACAAAGTGGATAAGAAAAGACAGATAAAACTAATTTATTTTTTATTTTTATTATTATTATTTTTTTTATACTTGGGACTCCCCGCGGGCCGTAGTTTGGGGACCCCTGGCATATACACTTACAACATGTATATAAAACCTTAATGAAGGTGTTTGAATGGTTTTATAGGCATAATAGAGTAACTACCATAGGCTCCATTGTATTTATCTACTATTTAGAATGCATTAAAAAAATACAGCCGGTGTCATGTCTTTCACAATGGTTGTGAATGATGGCAAAATTGCACACAAAAAAAAGTGCAGTTCCCCTTTAAGTCATTTAGCAGTTAAACAATTGTAAAATGTCAGTGCTGAATAGACGAAAGCCCCTATGTCTATCTATTTTGACACACTGATAGAATATTCTCTCTCTCAATGGTCTGTCTTTGCAGCGCAATCACCTCCTTTCTCACAGCCATTAAGCCGTAACTGTGCCAGTTTGCACGCAATTACCAGATGTGCTAAATATAGACACAAATATAGCAGCGGCAAAACCGTTGAAGCCTTGTTAAATCACATTGCGGGTGCTAAATGATTATAATTGCATCTTCTCCTCCCAGGAGAGTGTGTGTTATAATAATCAGCATATATTCTGCATAAACATGAAGACACACACGCTAAATGGATTGCACTCTCTAGTTTGCTCATTTAAGAGACACAATCCTGTGCACAAGCTTAGTACTGTAGATCAGCTTTGTGTGCGCTATCAATTTTGCACATATTTAGTACACGCAAACCTTTAGGAGATCATGCCCCCAGTGTGTAATTGAGTGCGTTTTTAGGGTATTGGATCGATCCCAAGTGGACTGTACAGGTTATTTCGCCTCTCCTCCAAGCTAATCAGTACAATAGGTTGTATTCGGACTTGTGACTTTTAAACAAAAGTGAAGAAAGTGGTGGGCGACCAAACCAACATGGCTACTGTGCAGCCAACAAAGTGTGACCTATCTGAGAATGTAAGGGGCCTAGATCTTTCTGCAGAAAGCAGATACGAGCAAAAAATGCTTACTTTGCAATATAATCTATCTCTATATGTTATCAAAATAAGATTTGTCAAGTGATCTCAAGTATTACAGACATCGCAAACTATCTACACGACAAAACAGATGAAAACTTGGAAAAGCATGGAGGTCCACTACTTGTTTGTGTGTGGCTGGGTCAAGGAACCTGATATCAAGATTCTCCCGGATAGAACATGCATCATTTTTGCCCGGTAAGGTTGCATTTTTCCCTGTCTTTATCAATGTATAACTATAGATGTCAACATTGTGTATGTGCTGAAAGCTTGATATACTGTATGATTGCTGCCTTTGGTAAAAGCTTATCCATTTTAGGTTTCGCTCACATTTGATAATTCTTTTATTTAGACTTGCCGAGTCTTTGGTTGATGAAACATTTGTAGCCAACATGTGTTTTTAAAAAATACAAATAATACCAAGATAACACTTAAATGGGAAATACTAAACGTTAAAAGTATATCAAACAAACCTTTAGTGAAGTGAACACGGAAAACTTGTGCATTCTTCGACTGGATTGCATGCCCCTTTTCTGGTCTTCTTTTGTAAAATATTCACATCTTTTGCCCCTTAGATTACCTCTCGAGGAACTTTAAATAAACTTTTATCTTTTTCATGATTTGGAACAGCCCCACCACTTTGAGCCTAGCATAGTTACAAGAAGTGACGTCCGGTGAATACAACCTATTACAATCAATTTAATGCCCTGAGAATACAATGACCTGAATGAATGACTGTGGTCTGGTTAGTGCTTACACTATTATTTTTTTCATCAGATCCAAAACCATTCTGGATTTCTTCTGGATTACATATAATATGTCTATTTGTCGACTGTGGACTTTGTAATGGAGATGATATCCAGTCGTGGTCAAAAGTTGACATACACTTGTAAAGAACATAATGTCATGGCTGTCTTGAGTTTCCAATCATTTCTGCAACTCTTATTTATTTGTGATAGAGTGATTGGAGCACATACTTGTTGGTCACAAAAAACATTCATGAAGTTTGGTTCTTTTATGAATTTATTATGGGTCTACTGAAAATGTGACCAAATCTGCTGGGTCAAAAGTATACATACAGCAATGTTAATATTTGCTTACATGTCCCTTGGCAAGTTTCACTGCAATAAGGCGCTTTTGGTAGCCATCCACAAGCTTCTGGTTGAATTTTTGACTACTCCTCTTGACAAATTTGGTGCAGTTCAGCTAAATTAGTTGGTTTTCTTCTTTCTTCAGCATTGTCCATTTTACCACTTTTGACGTGTGTTGGGGGTCATTGTCCTGTTGGAACACCCAACTGCGCCCAAGACCCAACCTCCTAGCTGATGATTTTAGGTAGTCCTGAAGAATTTGGAGGTAATCCTCCTTTTTCATTGTCCCATTTACTATCTGTAAAGCACCAGTTCCATTGGCAACAAAACAGGCCCACAGCATAATACTACACCACCATGATTGACGGTAGGTATGGTGTTCCTGGGATTAAAGGCCTCACCTTTTCTCCTCCAAATATATTGCTGTGTATTGTGGCCAAACAGCTCAATTTTTGTTTCATCTGACACCACATGGACAAAGATAAGACCTTCTGGAGGAAAGTTCTGTGGTCAGATGAAACAAAAATTGAGCTGTTTGGCCACAATTCTAACCAAACCAACTATTAAAATTACTGTATGTATACTTTTGACCCAGCAGATTTGGTTACATTTTCAGTAGACCCATAATAAATTCATAAAATAACCAAACTTCATGAATGTTTTTTCTGACAAACAAGAATGTGCTCCAATCACTCTATCACAAAAAATAAGAGTTGTAGAAATTATTGGAATCTCAAGACAGCCATGACATTATGTTCTTTACAAGTGTATGTAAAATTTTAACCATGACAATCAAAAAGACTCCTGGATTTCCCCTAGACATTTGTCCACCTGTGTGGTCCAGTCGTGTGTTTGGTGGACTTACTTCACACTTGACTAGCAGAACAGAAGGACTCAAGTTGTTGTCGAGTTGGGAAAAAAGTGCGAACACACCCAGAGAAATATTTTTCAGTCCTCACAGCAAGTAAGAGAATATGGTATGGAGGGTTATTGGCACCATCTTGGTAATGCGTGCACACCTTACATATGTTCTGCCTCTATAAAATATAAGACACAGTGGTTTTAATGTAAACTTCCTTGTTACCAAACTTTAAAAAAAGTTTGATTTTGTTTTCATTTTACAAGGAATCATAATACATTTTTGTAACTAAATAAATTAAGTAATATACAATAATAACGTTCCTGTAATGAGCATGCTAACATTCCTGCGTTTATTCTCTGCAGCGGTCACATGACAAACTTTGAATTGATTTGTGGTCAACTCCGATAAAGGAGCCGTAAAAAAAATGTGTCTTTTTAATAGAAAGATCCGTCATTTAATTTGAAGAAGCTGACCCACAACTCGTCAGAGGATTCACCTGAGTGTGGGACAAATTCCACGTCACGCATGGAAGGTATTAAGACATAAACCACCAAAAGCTATATCAACAATTGTAACAATAATTAGACATTATGTAAGCAATGAAGTGAGGTTATAGATGCTGTATTAAAGGTTGTGTACTCTTACTATCCTTACATAATGCAATTATTTTAGTTTTTTTACTATTTAAATGGTAAAACTTGACAAAGAAGTGATACAATTGACGTGTTTTATTACAAACTAAATATACACAAGTTAACAATTAAACAAGCAAATTAAAACTAACAAAAACTATACACAGGTAATCTGTATGGTATGCTAATTAGTAGTTACCTTGAAGGCGGAGGAACACTGGGGGAGCGTGACCGCGCTCTATGTATTTCGGCAGAACGAGAGCAGTGGTTCGAAGACATCACCTGTTCTGGGACAGACAAAGTGGAGCTCTGGAAGTCTCTTCCATTTGGCCGGTAGTCTGGAAAAATATTTGAGTAGAGAGAACATCAAAAATGGCTTTAGGTACAAAGAGGAAGCAGTAATATCATGAACCTTATATCATACTTGCCAACCTTGAGACCTCCGATACCGGGAGGTGGGGGTTGGGTGTAGGTGGGCGTGGTCGGGGGTGGGGCGGGGGCGTGTTTGGGGGCGTGGTTAAGAGGGGAACATATTTAAGCTAGAATTCACCAACAAGTATTTCATATATATATATATATATATATATATATATATATATATATATATATATATATATATATATATATATGTGTGTATGAAATACTTGACTTCAGTGAATTCTAGCTATTTATATATATATATATATGTATATATATATATATATATATATATATATATATACATATACATATATATACATATATACATATACATATACATATATATATATATATATATATATATATATATATATATATACATATATATATATATATATATATATATATATATATATATATATATATATATATATATATATATATATATATATATATATATATATATATATATTTTATTATACATATAAATAAAATAAATACTTGAATTTCAGTGTTCTGGAGGCTATCCAGTAGATGGCAGTATTGTCCTGTTTAGGAGTGTCACAACATTGCTGTTTACGGCAGACGAACTGCTTTACGGTAGACTAAACGTGACTGCTGCTGTTGTGTGTTGTTACCGCGCTGGGAGGACGTTAATGAAACTGCCTAACAATAAACCCACATAAGAAACCAAGAACTCGCCCTCGATCATTCTACAGTTATGACGTCATTGGGCAGGCAAGCTGTTTATATTGTGGGAAAGCGGACGTGAGAACAGGCTGTCTCCACTCAGGTCCGCATTGAGCTGGAGGGGGCGTGGCCTACAGGTCCGGCTGAATACCGGGAGTTTGTCGGGAGAACATTTCTGCTGGGAGGTTATCGGGAGAGGCGCTGAATACCGGGAGTCTCCCGGTAAAAACGGGAGGGTTGGCAAGTATGCCTTATATTAGAGTTAAATACACTAGGACGGGGATTCACGTGGCCCCTTCTATAGCGGTTTACTTGATACATGAAATGTGACGAATTGGGAGCTGCACTATCCACTTCAGCCGCCAGATGGCAGTAGAGTGTTGTATATCTTACGGTGTGTTTTGTGGCAATTCCAACTTTGACCACAGCTAAGGAGATTGGCGCTTTTCATCTATATCAGCAGTAGGGCTGAGTAATATGGCAAAAAAAATGATCACGATTAATTTTTTCATATCATCTGATCTCGATTAATATCAATTTATTTTTACTAGAGGCAGATTGTCCCGTGCAGGATTATAGCAAGTACTATTGCATGCCTACTATTTACTACTGCAGTATCTTCCATCCATCCATCCATTTTCTACCGCTTGTCCCTTTTTGGGGTCGCGGGGGGTGCTGGAGCCTATCTCAACTGCATTCGGGCGGAAGGCGGGGTTACTGCAGTATCTTGTAACAGACATTTCCACCATGTTTGATCGTGGTAATATATGCTCACAGCTGACAACTGTCATTTTGTCCATATCTATATTTGTGTTTACTACAGGTGTAACGGTACATGTAACCCATGCTATGGTCCGTACCTCGGTTTGGGGGCCCAAGTTTTGCTTCTTTTTCGGTACGTTTTGTGGAGGTAAAGTTTTTAAAGTTAAAAGTTAAAGTACCAATGATTGTCACACACACACTAGGTGTGGCGAAATTATTCTCTGCATTTGACCCATCACCCTTGATCACCCCATGGGAGGTGAGGGGAGCAGTGAGCAGCAGCTGTGGCACCGCCCGGGAATCATTTTTGGTGATTTAACCCCCAATTCCAACCCTTGATGCTGAGTGCCAAGCAGGGAGGCAATGGGTCCCATTTTTATAGTCTTTGGTATGACTCGGCCGGGGTTTGAACTCACAACCTACCGATATCAGGGCGGACACTCTAACCACTAGGCCACTGACCTCTCCAAGTTCGTTTTTCTTTTTTTTGCTTGGCATCACAGAGTTAATTCTGCAGTAAACAAAGTATCATTGGTGCACTAAATTACTGTATGACTTTTATTTACATAACAGTTATATAATATAATTTAGTATAAGATTTACTAAACATCACTTTCAAATGGTAAATTATTATTTGTATTCTTTAATGACTTATATACATCAGTGCTTCTGGCCAGTGCTTTGGCAAACAACAAGCGGTGACCAAAATTGTAGAGTTGTTTAAAACCCAATTACTGTACTGTAGCTTATATTTAATAAAAGTACATTAAAGTGTAGAATTTGAGGTATTGTAAAATAATGTGTACCAACACATAAAACATGTTTAATGATTAGTTCAGGAACAAAATATTTTTTGTCCACAAACTCAAAAATAATTTGAACAAAAAGTGCCTGCAGAGTTTTTTAGTACATGCTATATCAGAGGAGATTAATCTTTGCAAGTGCGACTTGTCCAGGGTGTACACCGCCTTCCGCCCGAATGCAGCTGAGATAGGCTCCAGCACCCCCCGCGACCCCGAAAGGGACAAGTGGTAGAAAATGAATGGATGGATGGAAACAAAAGGGTCTGATTAAAAAATATTCAGATATAAAAATGCCTTTTTCTGAATGAAATAGTGGGTGTATTTATTCTTCTAGTCGGGACCAACACAGTAGTTCAGTCACAAAGACATTCTGCGAGTGCCTGTCGAATCCGCATTCAAGGCAGGATTACTGGTGAGCTGCAGGAGATAGTGAAACTAAAGTCTGTCACTTAAGTCGTTGCTCCATCTCAATGTTGTGTTTTAACTTCTATGCTAGCGTTAGTCATATTTCTTTTTAAATTTTTTAAAACATTTTTAAAATTTTAATCAACATAAAAAACACAAGATACACTTACCATTAGTGCATCAACCCAAAAAACCTCCCTCCCCCATCTCCCCCATCCACACTCATTTTCACAAAAATGGCTGTCTCTTTCCGTTATTAAAAACTTCTGGTTCCTACAATATAGAATAATATAGTCTGCTAGGGTTACAGTCCTTAAAGTACACCTGATTGGGTGTGCTGCTGGTCCACTAACATTTTCATTAATTACTATTTTTTATGTAATTGTTTTTATATTGTTTTACTTTCTTTTTTATTCAAGAAAAAGTATTTTTTTAAATTTATTTATCTTATTCTATTTTATCTAGAATAAAAATAAAATTTAATAAAAAAAATAAATAAAAAATAAATAAAGGACCTTATCTTCACCAGAAGAAAACAATGTCAATGAAAACAGATTGTTCAAAAGGGTTCTTAAAACCAGGTCCAGTTCAGATTATGTCCAGATCGGGCTCAGCAACACACACCTTCACCCATGTACACTGAAATGAATATTTCTTTATTTTATTCTTGTGGGCTGCCCTATCAGCTGTGTAATGGGACGAGGCACCACGCTTAATTGAACATTAATTACATTGAACATTAATTGACAAGCCTGACTTTCGCGACGGTGGAACGGGATGGTCACGCATACACACGGACACAAACACTTTCACAAAAACACACGTACACAAACACATAGACAAACACACACAGGATCACGGTCAATAAAGGCAAATTGTTCCGTGCAGGATTATATCAAGCACCGTCGCTTCCCTACTGTTTACTACTGTGGTAACTTCTAACAGACTTTTCTGCCATGTTTGATCGAGGTAAAAATGCCAACAGCTGGTCACTGTGATCGTGATCATATAATCGCCCAGCCCTATTCAGCAGACTGCATTGCAAAATGATTACCCATCCTCTCACGCAAGATCCACCCAGGAATGGGGCCCTATGAGTCCCTTCCCTACTGTAATTGCAAACTTTGTGTCCTGCTACTGACCGATCTGTGACTGTAGAAGGAACTACTTTGGAGAACTACACTCAACTGAATTTGTATTCCGGTTTACCGATCAACATTTTTGGTCTATGGTCCCGATCTGATTTTGAATCTCTATCAGATATTGTGACAATAGATTAAATAACTGAACATGTTGTATAGCAAGTAACTAAAGAAAACACAACACATTTTTATGAAGCTTATCATATTAAATGTAAAAATGTGTTAGTATTTTGTATATCAGAGTGCACGATAACTAATCAAAAACTTATTTTGGCTCTCATTTAAATCATTTGGGTTTTGCCCTCAAAGTCTTCCTGTATCCCTGAGTTTGTAAGCAATAACCAAAAAAACACCAGAAAATAATATTTTGTAATCATAAGAACACGAAAAAGAAAAATATGATTTATTCACTTCAGTGTCGTTTATATTATGATATTATACTAGGTATCGACATCTGGATCGATCAATCATACTTTCCATTTAAGCTTTAGTGGTTAGCATTTTGTGTCGTCCTACTCGGTGTTAACCTGACTCTCGCCAGATCCTTGTAGTTCGCTTGACATGTGAAAGGTACGTGCAAACTGACAGTTACACACAGGATCGGTGCTCAACCTATTTGCATGGTCTGTCAGAAAAAAAAACAAATTGACATATCGTCTATACAGCAACATCCTTTTATAATTTTATAGCTGCATGCTGGGTGAGTTAAGGGGCTGATTAAAAAAAAATGGTAACACTTTAGTATGGGGAACACATATTCACCATTAATTAGTTGCTTATTAACATGCAAATTAGTAACATATTGGCTCTTAGTAATTATTAAGTACTTATTAATGCCTTATTCTGCATGGTCTTATTATACAACCAGTAAGCCATTAACTAAGAGTCTTCCCTCAATAACCTCAGAAATATTGTTTATTAGTAACCCTTACCCTTACAGTATATGTTCCCCTAGTGTCCAAATAACTCTAAATTAAGTCTTTGTTACTTTAATAAGCAACTAATTAATGGTGAATATGTTCCCCATACTAAAGTGTTACCGACAAAATAATTGATGCGCTTTGGTGTCTGCTGGCGTGTTTTTTTTATTGGTGTTGTTTTTTTCATTTAGAATATATATTAATAACAATAATTCTCCATAAAAAAAAACCTTGAAGTATGCATTTTTTGCGTCTTAAGCACAGTAAGTGCAGCTTCTGCCCCATGAGCGCATCTGTAGCGCACACAAAAAAAGTGGGCATCATTGTGGATGCATCGCAGTGCTTCTAAAATGCCCATAAAATGTGGTACATGTCTGCTGCTTGTTTGATAGCAAAACGCCACAGGTGGGCATGATAACATGACTGTGCAGTAAATGATCCAATGTCTACATGGTGAAAGCTGTGTAGTACAGGCTAAAACCTCATTTAAATAAGGTGGTCTGCACCAGTTATGAATAGCACGTGCAATTTTAGTCAATCGCACACAACACGCCCACTAATAGTACACACAATTTAATAGATTGCACATGCTGTTTAGCACGTCTTACAAACCCCGTTTCCATATGAGTTGGGAAATTGTGTTAAATGTAAATATAAACGGAATACAATGATTTGCAAATCATTTTCAACCCATATTCAGTTGAATATGCTACAAAGACAACATATTTGATGTTCAAACTGATAATAAATTTTTTTTTGCAAATAATCATTAACTTCAGAATTTGATGCCAGCAACACGTGACAAAGAAGTTGGGAAAGGTGGTAATAAATACTGATAAAGTTGAGGAATGCTCATCAAACACTTATTTGGAACATCCCACAGGTGAACAGGCAAATTGGGAACAGGTGGGTGCCATGATTGGGTATAAAAGTAAATTCCATGAAATGCTCAGTCATTCACAAACAAGGATAGGGCGAGGGTCACCACTTTGTCAAGAAATGCGTGAGCAAATTGTTGAACAGTTTAAGAAAAACCTTTCTCAAACAGCTATTGCAAGGAATTTAGGGATTTCACCATCTACGGTCCGTAATATCATCAAAGGGTTCAGAGAATCTGGAGAAATCACTGCACGTAAGCAGCTAAGCCCGTGACCTTCGATCCCTCAGGCTGTACTGCATCAACAAGCGACATCAGTGTGTAAAGGATATCACCACATGGGCTCAGGAACACTTCAGAAACCCACTGTCAGTAACTACAGTTGGTCGCTACATCTGTAAGTGCAAGTTAAAACTCTCCTATGCAAGGCGAAAACCGTTTATCAACAACACCCAGAAACGCAGTCGGCTTCGCTGGACCTGAGCTCATCTAAGATGGACTGATACAAAGTGGAAAAGTGTTCTGGGGTCTGACGAGTCCACATTTCAAATTGTTTTTGGAAACTGTGGACGTCGTGTCCTCCGGACCAAAGAGGAAAAGAACGATCCGGGGTGCTATAGGCGCAAAGTTGAAAAGCCAGCATCTGTGATGGTATGGGGGTGTATTAGTGCCCAAGACATGGGTAACTTACACATATGTGAAGGCGCTATTAATGCTGAAAGGTACATACAGGTTTTGGAGCAACATATGTTGCCATCCAAGCAACGTTCCCATGGACGCCCCTGCTTATTTCAGCAAGACAATGCCAAGCCACGTGTTACATCAACGTGGCTTCATAGTAAAAGAGTGCGGGTACTAGACTGGCCTGCCTGTAGTCCAGACCTGTCTCCCATTGAAAATGTGTGGCGCATTATGAAGCCTAAAATACCACAACGGAGACCCCCGGACTGTTGAACAACTTAAGCTGTACATCAAGCAAGAATGGGAAAGAATTCCACCTGAGAAGCTTCAAAAATGTGTCTCCTCAGTTCCCAAACGTTTACTGAGTGTTGTTAAAAGGAAAGGCCATGTAACACAGTGGTGAACATGCCCTTTCCCAACTACTTTGGCACGTGTTGCAGCCATGAAATTCTAAGTTAATTATTATTTGCAAAAAAAAAATAAAGTTTATGAGTTTGAACATCAAATATCTTGTCTTTGTAGTGCATTTAATTGAATATGGGTTGAAAAGGATTTGCAAATCATTGTATTCCGTTTATATTTACATCTAACACAATTTCCCAACTCATATGGAAACGGGGTTTGTATTTGGATCTTAGTGTGGACAACAAAGCAAGTTGCAGTGCAGAGGTAGACAAAAGCGGCCTGCAGGTGATTGGTTACGCTATCTTAACCCACTCATGTTATGCACACTACACGTGCAAAAGGTTCAAGTAAACACACGTACAAGTACATACTAGTGTTATTATGACCGTAGTTTATTACCTGTTATGACCCCGACCCCATCTTCACAATCATAGTCCGAGATCTCTCCATCGCTTATCCTCTGGGATCCTTTAAGATAAAGGTAAGAGAGAAGTTGGTATTGAAAAGAGTGGAACGCAAGGTATTATTTTGTGCAATAAATTCAAGACATTACTGAAAATAATACTATTGTTGTTAAACTAAATGCGTGACTAATCAAACCCAAAAAATTAAAGACTGTCAGTGATGTTAGATCATTTATATGTGAAAACAACTCGCTCAGTCAATCTTATGACTTTGCAGTAAAAAGGCAGATGCGTATGTTTCATGATTACAATGACACACACAGTTTATAGCAATACACACACTGCTTTTAGTATTCAGTCATGGCTATGTCAAGTAAACTAGACAAACTTAAATTGTCACAAACTATACACACTTCTAATAATCTATCATTAGGTGTTACACTTTTAGATAAACAGGAAAAAGTACAGTATTTTGCTACACAAATTGCGTTAAACAATAGTCAATTACGACAAAGGATACAGAAGATATGTAAGACTATCTATTATTTTCATAATGTTTATCAAAAACAATTAAACTGCTGGGCGCTTTGTCACTTTAAAAGAACGGTACACATTAAAAACACACAACCAACAAATGCAGGGCACAACCAGACAGA